>NC_063060.1:40957302-41127302 GCF_018812025.1 Megalobrama amblycephala | reverse complement strand
ACAGCTGATTCGACACACTGATTCATTATGCTCCGAAGCTTCCCGAAGCAGCATTTTGAAATCGGCCATCACTATATAAGTCGTTATTTATTTATTTTTTTTTGGCGCACCACAAATATTCTCGTCGCTTTATAATATTAATATTGAACCACTGTACTCACATGAACTGATTTAAATATATTTTTAGTACCTTTATGGATCCATTGCTCCCTATGGAGGCCTCACGGAGCTATCGGATTTAAACTAAAATATCTTAATTTGTGTTCTGAAGATTAACGAAAGTCTTACGGGTGTGGAATGACATGAGGGTAAGTAATAAATGACAGAATTTTAATTTTTGGGTGAAGTAACCCTTTAAGGGATAATATTATTGACTACAGTGGACTTTAATGTTAAATAGAGATCAGAAACACTCTTGGATGTGTGTCCTGAGGACTGAAGTTGAGAAACACTTCCATAAAGCATGGCATTTCATTACTGCTGTATTGTGAAAAATCCTTCAATTGGATCTGTCAAACCATTTAGGATGTATAATACAGTATGTGAATTAGTATGCATCCAGTGGCTTCTGTGGTTTTTAGTAGTCCAGTTGTTAATGTTAAGTGTTATGGCCTCTCTAGTTTCCCTCAAGCCACAGATAGCACCCTGCTAGAGAAGTTTAAGCAGCAGCACCAGGACAACGCGTTCTTTGTGCAGACCCCAGTGCGGGAACCAGCTTTTGTCATTCGGCATTTTGCTGGCAAGGTCAAATACCAGATAAAGGTAAAGGAACAGACCCTGAAACTAAACTTTCCCTTTGTACACAAACATTTGGAGTATAGTTGTGTTACAAATGATGTGTCTATGGTGGGAAAACAATACTGAGAAGCGTTTGTGATGTTGCTGCCCTGTAGGACTTCAGAGAGAAGAACACAGACCACATGAGGCCAGATATTGTTGCGTTGCTTCGCAGTAGTGAGTGCAGTTACCTACGCCAGCTGATCGGGGCTAATCCAGTGGCTGTGTTCAGATGGGGCATCCTCCGGGCCACCATACGCACACTGGCCGTGTTTAACGAGGCAGGACGCAACTGGGCGGAAAAACATCCAAGTAACGATCTACTAACACATTTTTACTTACAGCTTACAGAAGCGGATTAGCATTGATTTAACGTGTTTGTTTTCCTATCAGATCAGGTCAGGCGCTACTCCAGACTTTCTCTAGGGGAAATGAGGAGACCCAGCACTGTGGTAGAGAGGCTGAAGAGGTAAATGGACTGGATCAGTTCCTGTAGGCGTATGACGTCTTGATGGAACAATGGATTCATGCCAAATGAAAGTGTTTGTTTTAAGTTTGATCCATACAAATGGCAGTTCAAGTGCTTAAAATTGCAATTCAATCTCTACAGCCAGAAGTCTTTGATTGAATTTTCCTTTGATCGGTCTGAGGAGGGTCCACTCGAAGCATTTGAGGACATTTTTGCAACATTTGAAAATAAGAAGTAAGTTTACCATCACTCGAGGATCTTGGGTTCTTCTCTATTTGATGATGATTTCCTTCTGTGGATTAAGAATCTAACTGCATGTACTTTCTGTGAAATGGGTGATTGAGCTGACTTATTCCAGCTGTTTACTACCTATTGTTTTTGTTTTATCTCTTTTCTAAACTTTTTCTGATTTGGGGTTGGGTTGAATCAGGGAATTGCATGCCAAAGTTCTCCACTCCCTAAAGCAGTATGGAGGTGAAGTTCCTCAAAAGCTGCGTCTGTCCACAATTTCTGTGAGGAAGTCTCGTCTCTTCACTCAGTGAGTGGGCCGCGTGTTCTGTGACCATCTGTCTGTGGCGGTGCTACTGCTCTCTGTTTCCGCTTGTGCAATTTAATTGGGGAAAAAATCAAATGGGATATTCTGCTGTTTTTATTTTTTTATACCAAATCTTCATTGTAATCAAATTCTAATTATATGCTGCTACATTCTAGGAAGAACAGGCCAAACAGACACAAGCAGCTAATTCCTAAGGTAAATTCATGCATTGGTCCTGGTTTTTACTAAGGCTGTTTTATAGTTTTATACTTGAATTCAGCAGTGATGCCTTAAAGGATTAGTCCACTTTCAAATAATATTTTCCTGATAATTTACTCACCCCCATGTCATCCAAGATGTTCATGTCTTTCTTTCTTCAGTCGAAAAGAAATGAAGGTTTTTGATGAAAACATTCCAGGATTTTTCTCCTTATAGTGGACTTCAATGGGCACCAACAGGTTGAAGGTCAAAATTACAGTTTCAGTGCAGCTTCAAAGTTTACGCTGTATGTCGTATGCCTTCCCTATTCTACTTACGGAAAAAAACGGAACTGGCACAGTGTTCCTTCCGTAAGTTGAATAGGGAAGGTGCAGGACATACTGCATAAGCTTTTTGAAGAATACGGAAATGCGGTTTTGGCGGAAGCAGGTGCAAGCCGATCATTTGTTATGATATATAAAGCATATACATTTACATTTTTTTTTTCAAAAATGACAGATCGTTTCGCTAGATAGACCTCGTCTGGTATCATTTAAAGCTCTTTGAAGCTGCACTGAAACTGTAATTTTGACCTTCAACTGTTTGGTGTCCATTGAAGTCCACTATAAGGAGAATAATCCTGGCATGTTTTCATTAAAAACCTTAATTTCTTTTCGACTGAAGAAAGAAAGACATGAACATCTTGGATGACATGGGGGTGAGTAAATTATAAGGAAAATATTATTTGAAAGTGAACTAATCCTTTAAATTTGATCAAAAGTGACAGTAACGACTTTTACATTGTTACAAAACTTACTGTGTCAAATAAACTCTGTAACACAACTATATTTCTCCACATATGTTTGTGACATTTAGCACTTTTACAGCATTTCTGGCTAACAAATAATATATTCATTAATCAAAAATATATAAAATCTCTCAAGTGACAAGTTCTTCATAATAAAAAATCTTCAATTTCATCACAAAATCTATTTACAAAAGAAGGAGGTGGTGGTCGTAAATGAACACTCATTCTATAACAAAAGTATTTGGTTCAATAGGAGTTATATACTCAGTCCAGAAATAAACAAATATATCTTTCTGAAAATTCACACAAAATGTAATTTTCTTCATATTAAATATACTTTTTAAAACATCAATCCAATCTTGTTTTTGTGGAGGGTTAGGTTTATACCAGCATCTAGTTATAGTTTTTTTTTTTTGCTTGAAGCAAGAATTATTCTATACATATATTTGTCCCTCCTTTCCTGGAAAACCATTGACACATTGCCCAAATTCAGTACCTCAAAACTGAAAAAACTGATGTGCCTAGAATCTTTTCCAAAAAATTTTGCCGTAAAATTTAAAAATATTTTTCAATATTTGAAAATGTTGTTAACGTAATAAGAAGTTAGAATGTAATAATAAATGTTTCTTGAGTATCAAATAAGCATAGCAGAATGATTTCTGAAGGATCATGTGACACTGAAGACTGGAGTCACAGGAATAAATTAAATTTTTTTTTAAATATATTAAAATAGAAAACATTTGATTCAAGTTTTATGGAATCATGAGAAACAAATTTACTTCAGGTATATCCAAAATTTGACTGGTAATATACATTGCAAAAGCTCCCAAAACGTGTTTAGGGTCAAGCATATCAGAGACTTGGGCATTTTTTGACTTGGTCCAATGAGTAACCAGCAAGCAATGCCCCAGCAACATGCTAGCAAACATTGAGCAACTCCCTGTCAACTACCCAGAAAACCCTAGCATCAAGGTGGCGATTTGTACATGAGTGAGACCCACTTCAGAAAATGTAAAAAAAAAATTATATTTTCTGTTGTGCATTGTATCTGTATTAGTTCTTCATTTATTATATTTTAAAACGAGCGATTGCATTAAATGTTATTCTTTTCTATGCAGAATCTCATAGATTCACAGTCTCTGAAGTTCATCATGGGCCTCACGCAGCACAACCGGGCGACCAGGTCCCTGCTCCATCTTCACACCAAGAAGAAACCTCCGAGCATCAGCGCTCAGTTCCAGGTTCAGTATTATTATTATTATCGTAGTGTGGAGAGCATAAGCTCCTTCATCATAGGGCTCAGCATTGGTTCGTTCCATCTCTGTGTGAAAGCCTCTTTTGTGGTAAATGAGATAAAAGGCTCAAAGCCCCTGAGCTGTGAGGTGGTTTTTGATATGATTTACAGAGGTGTAATGGATGCTGATGGACAAATCAATGAGTCACATGATTTCATATCTAATACTGTCCAGGCATCTCTAAGCAAGCTGTTGGAAACCCTGAGGAAAGCAGAACCGTTCTTTGTCCGCTGTATCAGATCTAATGGTGATAAGGTATGGTGGAGAGCTGTCGTAAGTTTTGTGATGAATCTATTATGTGTTATGGATCATTGTTCTTTTATAAATGTTTATGAATGTGTTTACAGAGGGAAATGCACTTTGATGATGCTCTGGTCCTTCAGCAGTTGAGGTACACAGGCATGCTTCAAACGGTTCGGATTAGGAGATCCGGGTATGGAGCCAAATTCACCTTCAAGGTAATATAACATTTTTAAATTAATTAATTAATTTAAATTTAAATTAATAATTATTAATTAGGACTGTCAATTTAATAGATAAATGGATAAATAGTGAGGTAAATAACCCATTTAGATCATGCCCCCTGACCCTTACATACATTGCCTAATGAGGAATATAATTTTAACTTTTAAATAAATAAAAAACTTTATTACAAAATGGATTGCTGTGGACTGTATGCCAGTAATATGCATATATTGATTTTTTTTAATGTCTATTTAATGCTTTACTAGTCTGCAAAAACAAAGCTCTTAATGTCATCCTCATTTGAAGAAGCTTTCTCAGCAGATGTTGATATTTTTAGAGATTAATTTGACTCCCTAATAAGTCTGTCATACCCAGTGTTGGGGAAAGTTACTTGGAAAAGTAATGCATTACAGTATTGCATTACCCCCTTAAAAAGTAATTAAATACATTACATTTTAATACAAATATACATTACATTTTAAGAAAAAGTAATGTGTTACAATAATTTTGCATTACTTTTTCTCACCTGGGCTGGGCTTGTTTTTTTTTTTTTAGGGCTGTCAATCGATTAAATATTTTAATTTAATTAATTACATACTCTGTGATTAATTAATCTAAATTAATCGCATACATAATTTTTGCTGTGAAAGTATTAAATATTTCAATTAAATTTTTCCTGGGTCAAAAATGGTCTTTGGTGGTGACAGACATGGTCATCCACACAAACAGTAAAAAGTGCCCTACCCACGTGATCTGCGAGCCCGATACTGACAATAAAGCACCCGTCACTCTCACTGTAATTCTTTCTTGCCCTCTTTGCAAAAAAAAAAAAAAAAGTGATTTATAGCTTTGTAAGAGAAGATGCTTTTTTGCTAAACCTGAAAAGTATTAAAAACTAGCATTTAGAAGTTATATTAACTAATAATATAATTTTCTACCATATACAATTGAAGTACACACAAAGGTAAATAAAAGTATGTTCCCAAATGGCTTTCATTATTTGCTTTATACAGACATTTCTAATGGTTTAATCTTACGTTGTCACTGCAGGAGTTTACAGATCAGTTCAGAGTGCTGCTGCCAAAGGAAATATCAACACCTCAGGAGGCTATCACTAACCTGCTGATGAAAATGGGATTGCCCAGCTCCAGTTTTCAGATTGGCCGAACCAAGGTTTATTTCAATTTCACTCTTCACTGAAGAAATACCCACAATCTGCATTTTGTCATTCAGATAATTTTTCCAACTTTCCATATTTGACCACTCATCTGTGTTCACAGGTGTTTTTGAAAGAATCAGAGAGACAAACACTTCAGGAAGCCCTTCATAAAGAGGTGATGCGGCGCATCATCATCCTGCAGAGATGGTTCCGTGCCTGTCTGATGAGGAAACAATACCTGCGTGAGAGGAAAGGAATTATAACCATACAGGTACCATCATTTGGTTGGCTGGGGACACAATCTTAAATAACCTCGCCTGAAAACAATCAACCAGATCAACAGTGCATCTCAGTTCTAATTATAATTTGACATATGCCTTTTTTTGTCAGCTGAACCTCTATAACCTAGATATTACTTGCTTCCTTTCACAAGTTTCAAGTAATGTTTTAACCTTTAAATAATTTATTTTGAGAGAAATTAATAATTTATTGAGGAAGGACACATTAAATTGATAAAAAAAATCTTACAAATGATCTCTTTCAAATAAATGCTGTTGGGTCATTCCGTGTCAGTTTTCAGTTTCAGTTTCAGTTTAATTTATTTATATAGCACATTTAAAACGACAGAGTCAACCAAAGTGCTGCACAGAGAAATAAAATTATACTATTATCAAAAAATAAAACAATCACAAAGAGTATACAACACTAAAAACACACTGAATACAGTAGTTACTCCAGTCCATAAGCCTTTTTAAAAAGATGTGTCTTAAGTAGAGATTTAAAAACCGGTACAGAAGTGGCTGATCTCAAGCTAAAAGGCAAGTTATTCCACAACTGGGGTGCAGCCACTGAAAATGCACGGTGTCATCAACCAAACTTTGAAAACTTCCCCAGCTCAAATTTTTGATTTTGTTAATATTTTTTTCTGTTCAAAGACAAACATAAATAGTAACGAAAACCAAAAAACAATGGTTCTTGACCACTTAAAATGGGTAAAATTCAACAATTTGCACATGGAGTCACATTGGGGATCTATGGGACTGAACTACGTAGGGCCTTAAAAATGAAGATTTCAAAAGAAAAGTTTATTGAGAATGAGAATCTAGAAGGATATTATGATATCTTGAATACTTTTAGAGTTACAGGCATGTGAACTTTGGAAACAGAGTATTTTTGGCACTCAGGTATGTTTGTGTAATTGAGATGATAGAAAAACACAAGATACATTTCTAGTTTCAACATTGTTTGTTCTTCAGATATTCCTCTTTAAAAGAAAACAAAGTATCAGCTGTGTGCAAAGTGACCCACATTTGGTTTTTGACCACTGAAAATGTGTTCATTTTACCAATTTACTCATGGAGCCGCAGTAAGATCTCCATATCTCTGGGGATTGAACCATCGAGGGCCTTTAAAATGAAGATACCAAAATCAAAGTTTAAGAACCAGAATCTAAAAGTATATTGAGATATCTTTAATACTTCTTGAGTTACAGGCATGCAAACTTGAGGCAAAAAAAACAAGAAGTGCTTTTTACCATTTTTGAACAGTCACTGTTGGCATATAATGAAACAAAGATTGCTAAAGTCAACAGATTTCACTAATAGATCTACCAATCTCTGTGTAAAAATAAAATAACGATGCTGCCATCTTTCTAAAGTCATTTTTACACCCCTCTAATTTGTCATTTTGACCCCCTTCTACAAAATAGTGTATTACGCAGTAAATATACATCTGTGACATTTAATACTTTGGCTTTCATCACTATTTTTGTTTGTCTTTAAACAGAAAAAATATTAACAAAATGAAAAATTTGAGCCGGGGACCTCTGGTTGAGTTGACAAAACTATTAATCAGTTTTCAACATTGATAATAATAATAATAAATGTTTCTTGAGCACAAAATCTGCATATTATCTATTAGCTTTGTTGTGAGGCTATATTGACTGAAGGATCAGGTAACATTGAAGACTGGAGTAATAATTGCTGATTCATGGAGTTATTAGTTTTGCCATCACCGAATTAAATTACATTGTAAAATATATTAAAATTGAAAAGAGTTATTTTAAATTGTAATCACGTTTCACCATATTACCGCTTTTAGTGTATTTTTCATCAAATCAATGCAGCCTTGACGAGCATAAGTGACTTCTTTCAAAACTTTTCAAAAAAAGGTCTTTCTCTTCCTTATAAACAAACTAAAAATATTTAAGACTACTATTACACAGATGTTCCAACAACATATTCTCATTTTATGTAATGCTATTATACATTATTGCTTTTGTGAACCATCCTGACCCTCAAAGGGTTTGTGAACTTGGTTGGAAAAAATGATCATGTACCTGAACAGAGTTTCCTTTTTCATCCCTCAGCGATCGTGGCGTTTTTTGCGTGAGACATACAGAGGCAGAGCAGCTGCTGTGATTCAGGCTACATGGCGAATGTCCAAGCAGAGAGCAGAGTATTTGAAGCAGAGAGAAAAACTCAAAGCGGAGGCGTAAGTCCAAGTTACCTTTAGGTGTTTTTACTTAGGTAAAACAATATTAATCATTTTGATTGTTCTTTCAGATCTCAAACAAAACTGGGCGATTTGAACAAGACTGAGGAGAAAAAGCCAAGTCAGCCAAAGCCACTGCCTGACAATTCTCGCACCCCTGAACGAAAGAAGGTGGAGGATCCGAGTCTGCAGTTAAACACCGACACCAAGCCTAAGGTTACAATAGAACCAACTCCTAGAATCACAAAGCAACTTAGCGTCAACCAACCTGCTCAAGATGATAAAGGCAAGATTGGCATTAAAGCAAGACAACCATCTCCTTCAGGCCTCCCTCGGCCTGTGTCACTTCCACTTAACATGAGCCAAAGTGCTTCTGATGAGACTCAAAATCCTGTACAACTACAACGCCACAACAGGACATCCAGGTTGAAGGAGAAGCCTGAGAAATGGAAGGAGAGGAGCAGTGAAGCACAGTTGGAGAACATCAGTGCTGAGTTACTACGACTTCAAAGCCAGAGGAAATTGCGTTTAGGGTAAGTTTTGATCATTTTTTTAAAGTAAAGACTCATTTTATGTTGTTTTTTCTTTATTAGGCAACTCTCTGGAATACTTGATTCTGATTGGTCAAATATTTTAGCATAAAATTACCACTAAATTGTATATTTGACTTTTGTACCTGAAAATTTAATCAGTTTTTAATGTTATTTTTTAAGCAGCCATGTAATATTTTCAGTCAGTTGGTCATTATCACACATTTTAACCATGCCAGAGTTTATTTTGCAGTAATGACTGGCTGGTAGTGCATTATCCCTTATTTATTTGCTACCATTTCCAGGAAATGTGGCGTTTCTCAGTCCCTGGATAATGTGTCCAGGATGAGTTCTTCAGAGTCAGACAGCTCCGCCTCATCCAAAAATGAGGTACTGTTAAAAACTAGTTATGGTCTTTCTGTTACATGAAAAATGTTAATGCTAACATTATTACCGTTTCAAATGTTTGGGGTCAGTAAGATTTATTGAATTTTTATTTATTTTTTTATTTTTTTATTTTAAGACATTTATTTAGTGAGGGCACATTAAATCGAATAAAAGTGACAGTAAAGACATTTATAATGTTACAAAAGATTTCTATTTCAAATAATTGCTTTTCTTTTAATCCTGAAAAAAAGTATCATGTTTTTCACATTAATATTAAGCAGCACTGTTGTCAACATTGATGATAATAATAAGAAAATGTTTATCAAGCACCAAATCAGCATATTAGAATGATTTTGAATGATCATGTGACACTGAAGACCGGATTAATGATGCTAAAAATTCAGCTTTGATGACAGGAATAAATTAAAATATATTAAAATGGAAAACAGTTATTTTAAATTGTAATAATATTTCACAATATTACCATTTTATTGTATTTTTGATCAAATAAATGAGCAGAAGAGATTTTAAACATTAAAAAAATCTTACAGATCCCAAACATTTAAATCAAGAGAATTTCATAGATTATTTTACAGTGTTTATGGATAACGATCAGCAGGTACAGGTTACTCTTTTTTTTCCCCCTACCTAAACCGGTTCACATATCATAGGTTATGGTTCACGGCCGTAAGCGCTTCAGACACAAGCGCCGGCTAGCACGTCCCCGCAGCGGGATGAAGTTGGATTATTCGGATCTAAGCGACACAGAGTACTGGAGTTTTCCCCTACCTCCCATAAGCCCGTCCACTCCCAACCAGTCTGGTATCCACGGGGTACTGGAGACTGTGGTAAAAAAACTGACCCAGTTACAAAGAGACCATAAAAGCTGCTGTGGGCCTTGCTTTTGCACGCACCAGCTAACGCAACATAAGAATCAACAGTAGATGCTGTATATGTGGATCGTTTCAGAGTCTTTGTCTTTAGAAACCAGACTGATCCTGTACTTGGATGTTTCTCACTGAAAGCTGGTTTCTGACCTTTTTTGTATCATTTGACACCGTACACGAACACTGAGGCCGTTGCTAGTTGTGCTAATGAGTGAATTTAGTAGATAAATGTACGAAGAATAATGTTGTGGTTGTTAGGTTTCACATATGTTTTTAAATGTTTGACTCTATATACCTAAAACTGCCCAATGCTTTTGATGTTTGTCTGGCTTAAAGGCACATTATGTAAGATTTTAGGATTAAAATATCCAAAAATCACTAGAACAGTGTTATATATTTTGTTGACTTGTGTACTTACATTATCCCAAAAGTTTCCAAGAATGTTTAAATCCAGAGAAATAAGCAATTTAATGTCCGTGCATCGCCTATCAATGACATCATACCCACGTTACCCTTGATTTTCTCATTTTATTTTGTAGAAACCATGGAAACATCAAAGACGGTTTAATATATTATGTTTTATTAGACAGGTGAGCAACTGTTTGGATGCATTCATTGACAGAAAACTAATCATGTTATAATGCTGAACACATTTAGTCTTATTGTTTAAATCTCGTTTTCTTGATTTAATCGCCATGTTTTATCATGCCTAATATCGATCTATCTTACTGCAGTGTGAAACAAGTGTCTCATAGCAGCTGCCGAGCGAACGCACAGAGTAGCATTATAACAACTTTCAACACACAAATGTATCTAAAATGATAAACAGAGCTGCGTTACCTCACATACACATGACAGGAAGAAGCGGAAGCGCTCGTCTGCGGCATAATAAAAGCTCTCGGGCCGTGTGTCGCGCTCGTCTCTCATTAGCAAACGCTCCAGCGGCCTCGTTCTGCTTTAACAGCTTTCAGCCACAACCTGCTTCATACTACAGTAATGTTAATAAATCTTTAATACATTAGCTCATCCATTAATATGAGTCCCATCGGATTCTTTTCCACCGGCTGTCGACATGAAGACAACACCTCCCATGATTCTGCGAAATCAAGGCGTCATCAAGCTACGCCTTTGTTTTGAATAAGCGACCTCTAGTGGTGAAAAATTACATATTGTGCCTTTTAAACAATTTATATCGTTATATAAGGGATTTAATCATCTTTTATAATACTAATTGGGTCTTAAATAATATTATATTCTAGAAAGTAATAATCATAATCACATTTTATTTTATATTAACTTTTTTTGTAACATTCACTTCCTCAAAATTGGCTCTAAGCTTTAACAGCCCCAGTATCTGTTTTTGTAAAGTTTTAATTTCTTATTTATTTACTTTTAAACCAGAGAGAATGATCTCACAATAGTGGATACTGTGGCTCTGAAGAGCTTAGCTAACTAATTTAACAGTAATTGTCAGGTTTTTTTCAGGATTAACAAGACAATAATTTTTTCAGCAATCTGAAATATTTCTAAAACACGTAGCAAAAAAGGTCAACATGGATTTTGGGATTCAGTGTGGGAGGTTTAATGTTGGTGATGGCACAAATTGGAGGAAATAAGCCCAATCATTCTCAGTGAACATTATTTTCACACAACATTCTTTGCTAAATGGTTGTCAGCTCATCTTGTTGCATCCGCTTGAATGTGGTCTTGCTTTTTCTGAGCTGTCTGTGGTTGGTTTGCTAATATGAATGCATGTGGGGACTATGGGTAACAAAGTGTCATATGCTGTAAAAACTTATTCTTATGTGTAGTTTTGATTGGAGTGATTGTCAAAGTTCAGGATTTGGCTGAATGAACCACCTCGTTATTTTTTTCTGCAGTCTCATGATAATCATTTTCAGTCTCTAACTTGTTTTGGTCTTTCAGATCCAGTCACCTGTTGAAGCCGATGGGTGCATCAGTATGAAAGGAAGAACGCCAAGTGAGGAAGTAATTGCAATGCCCAGCACACCAGAAAGGTGATTAGTCCTGTTATCTCGCTGTTCTTACCTGGAACATCACTAATGTGATTTTGGTTTTTAACAGATTTTAATATTTTATCAATTTTCTGTTTATAGGCGGGGATTCCTAAAATATTTTAAGAAGCGTCTGACACCCCAGGATGGGAATACTACTATGGCAAAGACACTGGCAGAAAAAGAGGAGCTAGGTTGTATTATACACCCAGACCTTCTTTAATTCATTTATTGATTTATCTGTCTATTATTTCCAGTTGCAATGACTCTCCTCCTCTTTTTCTCTCATTTACCTTTGTTTCTTCGGACCAAAAGCCAGTGGCTCTCACTCGAATTCTCCACGTGCCAAAAACTCAGCCACTTATCCTGGACCCCGTCGCAACCCCACCATTAAAATTAGCCGAGCTACTCGCGTTCAGGAACAGTGGAATGCTTCGCTGGACAGAGAGATCACCGATACCAATGAACTTCGCCACCTGGATGAGTTCTTGGGAAATCAGGTTTGTGTTGATGTTTATTTTCTTCCACTTTTGTAAAGGCATTTTTTTAATTCCAAAGATGGATTCAAGTGTTTCCAGTAGTTCCTTTTTGTTGATAGTCATATCTTATCAATTTTGTAAGTATGTAATCTGTTGGTGTGATGTTAAATCCAGATGAACGATCTAAGCACCCGCACAAAGGAACTCTCAGAGACGGAAAAAATCTTCTTCTCAGCCACCACGCAGTTCAGAGACACCATCAAAAGCATGTACTCCATCTCAGTAAGTTCATCTGTGCTCATCTCTGACCTTACCCTCATCATAGTTTCACAGATGCAGTAGATATTAAGCACTGAAAGTTTTTTTTCTTCTTCTTCTTTTCGGCAAATGTTTGAAATGATCCGTTTCCTGCTCCCAAAAGAATCCCAATATCGGCTATAAGATCCTGATGTCAGGTTACCAATCAAAGGTAGCCAATCTCGCAGGGCTGAAGAAAGCGTCTGAGGTGCCGCTGGTGGTAAATCTTTTCCAATCAGTTCTGGATGGATTTATCAGGGGGGAGCTCAAACGACTGGAGACAGAGCCTTGTAAGGTAACTGGAGAAGCTTAACACTTATGGACATTTTTGTCCTCAGTTTTTTTTTTTTTTTTTTTATCATTTTGCCTCTGTTAATGCCAACTACGTAAATTTTGGCACAGGTGTGCATTTATTTTATTTTATTTTTTATTTTCTATTTTACACTAGTAGCAAAATAGTTCCTCTCAGGACCTTAACCCCTTAACTGTCACCCCCCATTTTTAAACCTAGACATAAAAGTGCACTATCCGAACTTGAATTGTTATAATTCATGAACACTTTTGAATACAGACATAAGGTTGGTCTCTTTTTAAAGAAGACAATCAGCAGATTATTGTGGCTGTGAAATAATTTCAAAACATGAAAGTATAAAAAAGTTATACAAGTTTAAATTTACTGTAAAGAAAATGTACTGTACTATTTTTATTATATTTTATATAAAATAAATATTTTACAAAATAGTTTTTAATCCAAAATTGCTATAAAATTATAAGTTAAGTTGTGTTCCAAATTTGAAGTTGATATTAAAAAAATTGAGGTTCCTACGCAATTTTGTTTAGGCGTTATACCAAAAAAAGCCACCAGGTGACACCCAAACTCCATTGAATTATGTTGATGCATTTTTCTGTCACAAATGCATAAATTTCTCTTTCAATATTACTTCTATAACAAAATAATCACCAAATATGGAATCTTGAGACTCAGACCTTTCCAACGATATGTATTTTGTCAAGATTATAAAAAGTTTTGATTCTAAAAGACCGTAATATAACACCCCGCACTTAGGGGGAGGAGACCGCTAAAAGATTTTGCGGTACAATTTCCATGGTAACGCAATGTCTGATTTCAAAATGGTTTTCACAGGATGAATTTTGAGGTTTCAAATGATATATAATTTATGATTATTACTTAAATATTTTATAGGGACAAAGGCAACAAAAAATAATTTTTGTGAAAAAGGTCAGAACTCCTATTACGATGTATAGTTTTAAGGGGCACTCCTGTCATAAATTAATCTTTTACTGTTACTACATAATTTGTAACAAACAACAGTGGTCAAATATCTATTTAGAAGTCTTAGACCTTTCCAACGATATATAATTTGTCATGATTAGATTAGATTTTAATTGTAATAAAGTGAAGTAAACTTAGGCGTCCTGTATACGGGACGGTGACAGCTAAGGGGTTAAGGACAAAAATGTCCCCCTTAAAACCCATTCAATTTTTAATCCCAGGGCCATTTAACTATAAAATGGTGCAGTCTTTGTTAATAGGCTTTCACTCTGTTGACAAGGCTTCAAAATTTTACATTTTACAATTTTTTTTTTTTTTTTACCAGATGGTGCCATTTTTCTCGGGTTTGGCCTATAAAGCAAATACTTGTTTATTGCTGTTTTTTAGATAAATTATGTAGCTATAATTCTGTGGGTGTGTTGGTATGGATGTCACAATGTGGTTTGTATGTATGTATGTAATAAAAAAATTGAGTTTTGCTGGGATCTAATGGGGAAAATTTTGTCCTTCGCCTAATATAAAAATCTTACTGAAAGCTCATTTTTTGAGATATCAACCTCAAATTTGGAACATAACTTGTTTAGATTTATGGCTTTGATTTTCTAGCAGTTTTTGAGTTCAACATGTTTTATAAAATATATATTTTATATAAAATATTGCTCTTAAGTCTAGACTTAAGACCTATTTTTATTCCCTAGCCTTTCCCGATTTATTAAATTATGGATTAGTGATTGTTTTCTTTGTTCATTTTATTTTATTTCATTTATATTTTATTGTATTTCATGATTGTTTTGTACAGCACTTTGGTCAGTGTAAGCTGAAGTTAAATGTGTTCTATAAATAAAAATTTACTTACTAAATTTACATAAATAATTTTCATAAATGTAACCTCTATAACTTTTTTTTGGTTTTACTTTTTAAACTTTTTTTTAGTTTCTTCAACAATAATCTGACAAGGGTCAAGGGACCTATGTGTAACTTTGTTTAATTAATGCTCAAGGGTTCATTTGCACAGAAGCTTAATTGTGCTCCAATATATATTTTTAAATGAAAGGAAAGTTATCACCAGACCCTCCAGGAATCTGGGCCTGCAGAAATCCAATTCCCACTGTTTACAAAATATACCTAATTGCATATGAAAGCTTGTACCATATTGAAATCTATTTCACATAATTCTGTTAAGTTTCTTATACTCACCAAGGCTACAATTATTTGATCAAAAATGGAGTAAAAATTTTAATATTGTGAAATTAATTAAACTATTTTAAAATGTAAATTTAATATGTTATTCTTCTAATAGCAAACATTTTCAGTGGCATTTACTGCAGTCTTCAACGGTTAAACGGTAGTGTTAGAAAATGTGGCCCAAGCTGTTAGATTTCCTGTGAACCTAGTTATCAGTTATCTTTGAATTTAACTTGCGTGTCCCTTTGTCTAATTTTCAGGTTAAGGAAAGGAATAGAAGAAAATCTAAAAGAGATGCATATGTAAGTTATTTTCATGACATAAAGACATGTTTAAATTTATAATATATGATGTGAAAATATTTATCGCACCTCTTTCAAAACAACACATTTTTTACTCTCTCTGTTAGCCTAACAGCCCACTGGGTCACTTGTTTAGCACATACCAGGTGACCATTATGCAATCATGTGACCAGTGCAGCTCATACATATGGGGAATGGAAAAGGCCTTCATGTGCAGCTGTAAGTATCCACCATCCCTTTCCCTGACCAATGCAAATTGACAAGGATTCTGAGGTACTTTATGCTGTGCTTTCTGTTGCAGCTTGTAAGATGGTCTGTCACAAGAAGTGTATGAGCAAGATAACAGTAAAGTGCACAGCTCAATGTGCCAGGAAGGTGAGCAGTATTACTGTATCACATGCTATATACTCACAGGGAAAATTCTGCCATCATCTACACAACCTCACTAACATAGTGATTGTTTAATTTGTATCTGTAATGATAGATGTGTTGGATCATATTATTATAGTTTATTTGTATGTTTCCATTCTTCAGAAAGAGGGTGAGCACACGCTCCACTTTGGTGTTCCTGTCTGCGCCATGGCCCGCACAACTGACTGTGTTCCCTTCGTCATGGAGAAGATGCTGGTACATGTCGAAATGAATGGACTGTACACAGAGGGCATCTACCGAAAGTCCGGCTCAGCCTGCCGAGCCAAAGAGCTTCATCACATACTAGAGAAAGGTAAAAGTGTGATTTGATTGCTCTTAAAAACCTCATTATCAGAAATTACAGGCTGCTTTTTTAAAATAAGGCCCTGTTTACTCCTGGCATTAAGATTTGAAGTATTAAGATTTGTTTCATTCGATCGGATCACAAGTGGATGACGCTAAATATAGGTGTAAACGGGGTCTAAAACATTTTGAGCTTGTCCACTTTCGACCACTTCCAGAGGTAGTGCAAAATGCATTAGACCGGATTTCTTTCATAGTGTAAACGCTCATGTAGTCGAATGCCTTCAAACAGCCACAAAAGTCCGCCTACTGACCTAATGCATAAACATTATGGGAAGTGCGCTAGCCAGATGGGTGCATTCATATGTAAATTGAGCAAGCTTATTTTCTCCATTAAACCGAAAGATCTGAAAAACCCCATACATTAACCCTACCCTCGAAGAAATCAGGACGGAATCGGTTGAAAGTAGACAAAAGAGACGAATTAAAACACCAGGTGTAAACGGGTATGTGTCTCCCTCGTCTACTTGTGATCTGATCGTCCAAATGCCATCTTAAAGGTGCCCTAGAATCAAAAATTGAATTTACCTTGGCATAGTTGAATAACAAGAGTTCAGTACATGGAAATGACATACAGTGAGTCTCAAACTCCATTGTTTCCTCCTTCTTATATAAATCTCATTCGTTTAAAAGACCTCTGAAGAACAGGCGAATCTCAACATAACACAGACTGTTATGTAACAGTCGGGATCATTAATATGTACGCCCCCAATATTTGCATATGCCAGCTCATGTTCAAGGCATTAGACAAGGGCAGCCAGTATTAACATCTGGATCTGTGCACAGCTGAATCAACAGACTAGGTAAGCAAGCAAGAACAATAGCGAAAAATGGCAGATGGAGCGATAATAACTGACATGATCCATGATATCATGATATTTTTAGTGATTTGTAAATTGTCTTTCTAAATGTTTCGTTAGCATGTTGCTAATGTACTGTTAAATGTGGTTAAAGTTACCATCCTTTCTTACTGTATTCACGGAGACAAGAGAGCCGTCGCTATTTTCATTTTTAAACACTTGCAGTCTGTATAATGCATAAACACAACTTCATTCTTTATAAATCTCTCCAACAGTGTGTAATGTTAGCTTTAGCCACGGAGCAAAACCTCAAACTCGTTCAGAATCAAATGTAAACATCCAAATAAATACTATACTCACATGATCCGATGCATGCATACAGATCCATGATGGATAAAGATCCATTTGAGGGTTATATTAGCTGTGTGAACTTTGTAAATGCACTGTATTATAGTCGAGAGCTCGGGGGGGCAGGGAGTGCGCGATTTAAAGGGGCCGCGCGCTGAATCGGTGCATAATTAATGATGCCCCAAAATAGGCAGTTAAAAAAATTAATTAAAAAAAATCTATGGGGTATTTTGAGCCGAAACTTCACAGACACATTCAGGGGACGCCTTATGCTGTGTTCACACCAAACGCGAATAGAGCGTCTGGCGCGAATGATTTCAATGTTAAGTCAATGTAAAGACGCGTTTACGCGCATCTGGAGGTCTCGCGGCGCGAATGAGGCGTTTAGCGCGGCGCGGAAGACGCGAATTCGCCTCATTCGCGCGTCTAGTTCGCGCGAATGACGCGAATTGAGCGTTTCACGCGATACGCGCGTTACGCGCGAATGGTGCTTTTTGTGCATTTAGCGTTTGACGCGAATTCGCGTCTGACGCCCGAGTTGAAAAATTTGAACTTTGGCGTAAATTCGCGCCGCGTTAACCAATCAGGAGCCTGCTTGCTGCTGTGGCGGCAGGCCCGCCCGGAGTCACTCATTCAAAATGGAGGAATGACTGATATTATCAGTGAGCAGTCACCCAGAGATTTATGACACAAGTTCATACTTCAGACAGGAATAAAAAGGACCTCGCTTGGAAGTGTCGGTGAGGAGATTGGGCTACCTGGTAAGTTGTAAATACACATTTCACTTTTGAGTCACATACACGTTTAGCGACCCGCAGCCTTCCCGCGATGCTGACCTCTACGCCGCTGTTCTGCTCTCCAGAGCAAATACAAAGCGGTAGCTCTCTCGATGAATGCACGATCAACATCAGCCATCTTGCAAACAGACAACCGCCTAGCACTTGCCCCTCCCACAAGAAGCGGATTTCGCCTCGGACGCGCGTCAATTTAGCTTCAAACGCTTGTTTTTTACGCGCGTCTATTTCGCTCTAGACGCGCGAATGTATTCAAAATGTTCAAGCGGCAAACTAGACGCGAATTTTACGCTCTATTCGCGTTTGGTGTGAATGCAGCATTAGACTTATATTACATCTTGTAAAAACTGGTTCTAGGGCACCTTTAATACCAGGTGTAAACAGGGCCTAAAAGTTTTAGACCTTTGTCGTGTACTTTACTGTTGACTTAAATCTCTTTTCCCCAGCTTCACAGACAAGGCTTAAGCTAGTTCCAGACTAAAATGCATGTTTGAGCTGTTTTAACTGAAAGCAACTTAAGCATATCTTAAAATATGTCACTGCCATGTTTTGTCTCAGCAATGTTTTATTCTTCTAGGGCATGTTTATGAAAAGTACTTAAATGCCTTGTCTGTGAAAACGGGCCTTAAAATCTTTTAAATCTCATTTAAAATAACTGCTTGACTTTTTTTGAATTGAAGGTTTTTTGTTTTTCCCCTCAGATCCGCAGACTGCCTGTCTTGACAATTACCCCATCCACACCATCACCGGCCTGGTCAAACAGTGGTTACGAGAACTGCCCGATCCACTTATGACTTACAGCCTCTACAATGACTTCCTGTATGCTGCAGGTAGGTTTTTGACCACATGCAATTTTGGGTGTGAAGTCTATAACACTTATGCCACATATGTTAAAAAGAAGGCATGTGTTTTTTTCCCCCTCCAGATTTGCCAGAATCATCAGAGCGTTTGCGTGCCATCTACCGAAAGTTAGATGAACTACCTCCCTCAAACTTCTCTACTCTCGAAAGGCTTATTTTTCATCTTGTGAAGTAAGGAACTATTGCATATGACTGGGCTGAATATTAAAACATCCTGTGCATTGCTTCACCTCTTGCCAAATTTCTTTTTATGTTCAGAGTGGCAAAAGAGGAAGCTCACAATCGAATGTCAGCCAGTGCTCTGGCAATCGTGTTTGCACCTTGCATTCTACGCTGCCCCGATTCTTCTGACCCTCTGCTGAGTATGAAAGATATAAACAAGACCACTCTGTGAGAATCATTTTGGTTTATTTGCCTTCCTTGTTTATGACAAGCCTGTTTGTCTGGTTTGACTTGATACTGGTGGTTGATGATAAAGATGTTAATGTCATTATTCTAGGCAAACAACTTACTTTGACTACATTGCCTCATATATGAACCATATGGTTAACATTTATGTGCAGATGTGTGGAGATTTTGATTAATGAGCAATCAAAGCGCTATAATCAGAAAATGGAAGAAATTCAGCAGTTGGAAAATGCAGAAGCGATGGCCATTAAACAGCTCAAGCTCAGGAGACAGAACACGGTAAGAGAAGCTTCACATACTAGGCTGCAAAATACTACTATTGCAAAGATTTAAAAAAAGAAAGAAATCGGTAACACTTTACAATCTCATTTGTTAAAATTAGTTAGTATTAACTAACATGAACTAACAATGAGCAATACATTTGTTACTGTATTTATTAATCTTTGTGAATATTAGTTAATTGTTTGTTCATGTTAGTTCACATTGTATTCATTAATGTTACCAAATACAACTTTTTATTTTAAAGGTGCCGTAGAACGTTCTTTCACAAGATGTAATATAAGTCTAAGGTGTCCCCTGAATGTGTCTGTGAAGTTTCAGCTCAAAATACCCCATAGATTTTTTTTTATTAATTTTTTTAACTGCCTATTTTGGGGCATCATTAACTATGCACCAATTCAGCGCGCGGCCCCTTTAAATCTCGAGCTCCCTGCCGCCCCCAGCTGTCGACTATAATACAGTGTATAAACAAAGTTCACACAGCTAATATAACCCTCAATTGGATCTTTACAAAATGTTTGTCATGCATACTGCATGTATGCGTCAGATCATGTGAGTATAGTATTTATTTGGATATTTACATTTGATTCTGAACGAGTTTGATAGTGCTCCGTGGCTAACGGCTAATGCTACACTGTTGGAGAGATTTATAAAGAATGAAGTTGTGTTTATGAATTATACAGACTGCAAGTGTTTAAAAATGAAAATAGCGACGGCTCTCTTGTCTCCGTGAATACAGTAAGAAACGATGGTAACTTTAACCACATTTAACAGTACATTAGCAACATGTTAACAAAACATTTAGAAAGACAATTTACAAATATCACTAAAAATATCATGATATCATGGATCATGTTATTATTAGTTATTATTGCTCCATCTGCAATTATTATTGCAGATGGATTATTGCAATAATAGTTATTATTGCTCCATCTGCCATTTTTCGCTATTGTTCTTGCTTGCTTACCTAGTCTGATGATTCAGCTGTGCACAGATCCAGATGTTAATACTGGCTGCCCTTGTGTAATGCCTTGAACATGAGCTGGCATATGCAAATATCGGGGGCGCACATATTAATGATCCCGACTGTTACATAACAGTCGGTGTTATGTTGAGATTCGCCTGTTCTTCGGAGGTCTTTTAAACAAATGAGATTTATATAAGAAGGAGGAAACAATGATGTTTGAAACTCAATGTATGTCTTTTCCATGTACTGAACTCTTGTTATTCAACTATGCCAAGGTAAATTTTACCTTGAAAATTTTTGATTCCTTTAATAATGTATTAGTAAATGTTAAACTAAGATTAATAAATGCTGTAGAAGTATTGTTAATTCTTAGTTTATGTTAACTAATGAAACCTTATTGTAAAGTGTTACCAAGAAAAATTTGGCCTTTAGTTAGCAAGGACACATTAAATCAAAAGTGACAGTAAAGATGTTACAAAATGTTAAATGTGACAAAAGATTCTTTTACAAATAAATGCTGTTCTTTGGAACTTTCTATTCATCAAAGAATCTTGAAACAATGTTTCACGGTTTCCACAAAAATATTAAGCAGCACAACTGTTGACAACATTGACAATAATAAGAAATGTTTCTTGAGCAGCAAATCAGCATATTAGAATGATTTCTGAAGGATCATGTGACACTGAAGACTGGAGTAATGATGCTGAAAATTCAGCTTTAAATTACCTTTTAAATAGCAATACGATTTCACAATACTTCTGTCTTTACTGTATTTTTGATCAAATAAACGCAGCCTTGGTGAGCAGAAACATTTACAAATCTTACCAACCTCAAACTTTTAAATGGTAACCCTAGTCAAAAAGTAATATATTTAAAATACATTTACTTCATACTAAGTATAGTTTAAATCTATTAACATATTTACTGACATATCGCTTGAGACTTATACTGATTTAAAAATTATAATAAACTTTATTTCGAGTACTACTTGTGCACAATGAACATTTATTAATATTAAGCCTAAAATGTGTTTTAATGTCACTATATGTAAGGATTGCATGATCTTTGAATAAAATCCACTAAGTATAACACTTTAGCACAATCAAACATACTTTAGTATATGTTTAGTATATACGTCTCAGCACTACTTCTAGACAATTAAAGTGCATTAAGTACAAAATTAGTTGTTCCAATTTAGCAGAATTTTAAGTATACCAGTTTAGTATACCAATTGCAGGGTATTTTTAATAAGTACATAATATGTAAATGTATTTGAAGTATACTTAGCACAAAATAAATGTATTTCAAATGCATTTTAGTATATTCATTTTTCATTAGTGAATGTACATAAGAGATCAAACTTAAGGAACAGTTGTAAAATAAGCATTATTGCATCAGCATCATGACAGTTATGGTTCCTTTTGGGTCAATCCAGCGTGCTGAACCCCTACTATTAACTTTTAACTTCAGTGTAGATGTCAGGGAATGTATTTTCTAGTGGAAAGATGATACTAAATGATCTGATTTAATAAAATATTTTTTTCATGAAATATTGTGCAATTAATACTTTTTTTTTTTTAAAGCAATAAACCAATCAAGGCTTTTCTGAATATCATCATAGCTGTAGGCGTTTCAAACACATCGTGCCTTACTGTATTCATAACCGAGCAAAGCCTCTCGAACCTCATTGCTTAAATGTATGTGCCATTTCTAGTCTAATATTTAGCCCCTCTGGTATATGAGTTTGCAAAGTGCTTCTCTTGGCTCTCATTTTATATGATTTCATGATCTCACTTTCCATTAGATATATGAGCGGCCAAAATTTGATCCAGATACCTCCTCAATGGACGGAGCCGAGCTTGAAATGGAAAAGAACCTGCTGGAGCGGATCAAATCCATTAAGAAAGAAAAGTGAGTTGAGAAATGCATGTTTAACATTTTATTTTTTCATCAACAATTTTTCATTGTCTTCTAGCACAGATTTAAGTTGTATCATTTCACGTGTGCATTCTGATTTTATGCGTTCAGTCTTCAGTAACTTTTGTCCAGGGGCACAGAATACGTTTATTCTGATGTGAAGAATTATCAGCACCTCTAACTGTACTGTCTGTGGTTTAGGAACGAGTTGGCCTTCAGACTGCCCGAGTTTGACCAAGATAGCTCTGATGCTGAGAACATGGACTCCGCATCATTGGTCAGCTCTGAGAGTCTGCTAGAAGATCATGTGAGTTTGGACTCGGAAGGTCAGTACTGAGGTACAGAAAGTTTTAATTACATTACGCTTGGATGCCCCGCATGCTCTGTGTCAAAGAGGGCTTGGATTCGCTGCTCTTGTGGTGAGCTGGTTATTGTGCTTGTTGTTATTTAACCTGCTGTTTCACTAACCACGGGTTTGCTCTGCTGCTTTTATATCAAATATTAGAATGCTTGTCTTAGTGCTGTCGATAGATTTAAGAAGAATTAACTAATTAAGCTCACGTTTTTCTGTAACTATTTGCAAGTTTTTAATATTTTTATATTTATAATAATTTCAGCTATTCTTGAAATTAATGTAGAAACTTAAAAGACAGTATATTTCAAATATTTGTTTAATGGCATCTTTTTATGAATGAAGGCCAGTATCACTGATACTAATACTGCTACTGATGTCTCTATGAAATATGAAAAAATAATAATTATAGTAGTGCTGTCAAATGATTCATTGTGATTAATCACATCCAAAATATTTATGTATATATATAAAAACACACAAATACATGTTTTTATATATATGTAGTACATACATATATTATGTAAACACAAACCTTTATTTTGGATGCGATTAATTGCGATTAGTTGTTTGACAGCACTAAATTATAGACATTCAACATTAAAGTATAACTAAAAAACTAAACTATCAATTTCAACATTTATTAGGCTTTAATAGGCTATTGTTCTTGCTTGCTTACCTGATTCAGCTGTGCACAGATCCAGACGTTAATATTGACTGCCCTTGTCTAATGCCTTGAACATGAGCTGGCATATGCAAATATTGGGGGCGTACATATTAATGATCCCGACTGTTACGTAACAGTCGGTGTTATGTTGAGATTCGCCTGTTCTTCGGAGGTCTTTTAAACAAATGAGATTTATATAAGAGGAGGAAATAATGGAGTTTGAGACTCAACGTATGTCTTTTCCATGTACTGAACTCTTGTTATTCAACTATGCCAAGGTAAATTCAATTTTTGATTCTAGGGCACCTTTAATGACAGACATCATAGCAACTGGTTTATTAGGCTGCTGTCACTTTAAGAGCTGCCGCTGCAGAACATGACGCGGATCTCATTTACTTACAACTCTTTAAGTTCATTTAAGATGTTATTTATCTCATTTTAAGACTGCTCTTATGACGATACTCGACAAAACCACCATTTTGGCATAATTTTGTGCGTTATTGTTTGTTCAAGCGTTAAAGAACTTGATACTGGCGTGCATCTTTCTGTGCACATAAGTACTTGTTTGTCTGTTTAAAAGCATTTGTGTGAAATAAGAGTGTGATCATCATATAATGTAACGCTAGCCAAATTATGATGGTGTAGTGACAAATTGCCCCCCCCCATCGATCCCATTGATTCAAACTGCTTTTAATAGGTACTCTCTTTAGCGCCTGTTTACAATTCCTACAAAATCATGTTATGTTAAATGCTGTTTCAACTACATTATAATGACCATTTTTGTCTGTATTAGTTAGCTTATGTACTAGCATAGCATACAGATACCAATTAGCCTGATAGTTTAATTCATACACGCATTTGCACATCTTAATTATGTTAAATTAAGTGTTAAATGTGCAAATATTTCAGTTATAAATCAACAAATTAATGATGTTCAATTATTCACTAAATAGACTATTATAATTATTATGTATTAATTAACAGTTAATCAAGTGTAATAAATTACGTTCAGTTGGTTTTATTATGCACTAATTTGTTTTCTTACACATTATACAGTAGGCTATATGGGTATTTTAAATTAATATCATTCATATATACTTAGGATAATCATTAACTGACAGTTTGGGGAGACCCGATTTCAAGGGAGGACCGGATTTGTCATCACAACGGGAAAAAAAACGGATGCTCCGTTAAATATTTTTAATGCATTAAACTGAAAAAATAATCGTATGCATACATTAATGTTAATTTTTCCCATCCCTAGTTTGTATATTTAGTTATTACGTGATATTTGCATATATTTAGTCTCCAGTGGCTAATCCAAGGCATCTCTTTCAGCGAACACTGCTTTGAAGAGCTCCAAGCCAGAGAATTCTGCTAAACCTCCAACCCATGATCCCAAACCAGGGAGCAAACAGCCTGCTGAGGACCACAACCAAATCCGATCCGCCTCACGCCGTGATGGAGTCCAGTCCATGTGTGTCATCCAGAGCCCAGACGTCTCAGAATCCCTCGACACCTCCGTTTCTGCAAGTAATCAGGGCAAGAGACGATTTTCAGACCTTGATATTCCTTTTATAGATGACGATGATTGACATTAGGTAACAACAAAAAGAAAATGGCCATATTTGTCTTTCCTGCAACTGTTCAAGCAACAGTCAGTATCCCATTTCTGGTCATATCAACACTCAATTTGTTTTAAGGAATAAATCAAATGCTGGATTCATGCATGCTATCTTAGACACCTGTTGTCATATTGTGTTCATAGCATGCATTTGTAACACGTCTAATGATTTTTTTAACTTTAAAGCCATTATTACTTTGTATCATGTCTTGCTTTATTTAATCATTCCTTATAAACTTGGCAACATTTTGGTAGTTTAAAATATTTTATTAATAGCTTTTTTTTCTTTTTTTGTCTAATGTAAGTTTTTCTATGGACCACATTGGAGTGGACTGGGCCTATGTTATTGTTTTTAGAGGAGTCATACTGTAGTTCTTTATTCTTATCACAAACAAGGAACTGTAGAGAACCGTTATCTTCGTTAATGGATTGCTCCATTAATTGTTTTCTGTGAAATATCTGTATGTGGTGTAAATAGTTCTGAAAAACAGTGCTTTCTCAATGAAATCAAATCTGATGAGTCTCCTTTATATGTGAATATTTTTATATTGTCAAAATCTTTTTTTTCTTTTTTTTTTTTTGTTTTGAGGAGATTTGAAGATGTTGGAAATCATACCATCGCTGTTCTTGCATGCATGTGTGAAATGCTGGATAATTTTTATTTTTAAAAATGCAGTTATTGAATCTATAAAAACTGATCACCCAACAACTGTGGAGGTTTTAATCAAATTGTGATCTTTTGAATCAATATTATTGAATTGTAATATTATTTTCTGCAGGGTACCTGACCACTCAGGAATCTCTGGTAATGAGTAAGCAGACAGTGCTGCCAAAGATGCATTATCTACAGATACAGATCTGAGACCAACATTAAATGCATACACCAAAAATAAATGGCAATCGAAATGGGATCAGTGCTTAAACAACAAATTACGAGATTGATGTTGGGGCAAAACATATATATTTCCTTTCAATAATCGCTGGGATCAAGTCATTTACACACTATGCTGGATATGACACTCAAAGCTTATACATTTTTACTACCAGGAGAAAATTGTGAATCCTCTGTCCATTAAACATATTTTTCTGGACTGTAATACTTCTAACCCTTTGAGAAACTTGTTTAAAGGTGCAATATGTAAAATTTATGTCTGCTAGAGGTCGCTAGAAGCCTAGCAAAGGCGTAGCTTGATGACGGCAAGTTTGAGCGCAGAATCTTGGGACGTGGTCCCTCAACAGCTGGTGCAAAAGAATAGGGATAGGACTCGAAGAAATCATGTTCATGGATGATATTATTAACAATACTGTAGTATGAAGCAGAGCAGGAGCGAGTGTTGTGGAGCTGAACGAGGAGCTGGAGCGATTGATCAACAAACGCCTCACGAGCAGCGGGACTTTTATTATGACACAGTCGCCGGCGCCGCTTCCGCTTTTCCGGTCATGAGTATGAGGTAACGCAGCTCCGTTTATCATATTAGAGACATTTGAGAGTGTTGTAAATGGTGTTATAACCTTACTCTGTGCGTTCATTTGGCGGCTGCTGTGAGACACTGTTACACACTGCAGTAAGATAGATCGATTTTAGAATATCATATTAAATATTGGATGGCTTGTGTTGATAAATGTCATGCAATTAATTTTAAAACGTATTGTATGATGGAGAAAATTCTGTATTACTGTTACTAAAAATAAAGCTGCATCTGATTATGCTATATTAGCTAAATCACAAAATAGTGTTTTTCTCTGAGGCATGGTAAAGCATGGTACGCACAGTTGTTCCCTTGTCTATTAAAACATGTAATATATTAAAGCGTCTTTGGTGTTTCCATGGTTTCTACAAAATAAAACCGGAAACCGAGGGTAACGCAGGTATGACGCCATTGACAGGCAACTCCTCACACGTCCTGGAGCCTTGGTTAAAATTGCAATTTTCTCACGATTTACAAATAGTTGGAAACATTTGGGATATTGTAAGTAATCAAGTGAGCACTAGCTAGTTATGAATCATAAATATATAACACTAGCCTAGTGGTTTTTGGATATTTTACTGCAAAAATCTTACATATTGCACCTTTAATTCTGTTTATACTTTTGAAAAAGTACCAAGTTTTAACCTATTGTATACAAATTTAGGTTTTAAGAAAAAAATGAATCTTAAAGGTGCAATGTGTAAATTTTAGAAGGATCTATTGACAGAAGTGTGCAAAAAATAAAAAAATAACGACTTATATAGTGATGGCCGATTTCAAAACACTGCTTCAGGAAGCTTCGGAGCGTTATGAATCAGTGTATCGAATCAGCGGTTCAGAGCAACAAAGTCATGTGATTTCAGTAGTTTGGCTGTTTGACGCGATCCGAATCATGATTCGATACGCTGATTCATTATGCTACGAATCTTCCTGAAGCAGTGTTTTGAAATCGGCCATCACTATATAAGTCGTTATTTTGTTTTTTCTTGGTGCACCAAAAGTATTCCTGTCGCTTTATAATATTAATATTGAACCACTGTACTCACATGAACTGATTTAAATATGTTTTTAGTACATTAATGGATCTTGAGAGAGGAAATGTCATTGCTCCCTATGCAGGCCTCACTGAGCCATCGGATTTCAACAAAAATATCTTAATTTGTGTTCCAAAGATTAACTAAGGTCTTACGGGTGTAAAACGGCACGAGGGTGAGTAATAAATGACATTATTTTCATTTTTGGGTAAACTAACCCTTTAAGACGACAATTTGCGCCGGCATATTTCTACAGTAGCCCTAAACGGACAAACTGCTCTACAGAGCGTGTTTGCTTGACTAGCTACTCTCTGCTGTTTCAGACGACGACATCTTTGTCCTGTGTTGGCCACCGTAGCTTCTCTGTATTCCAATTCGCAACCTCACCGCTAGATGCCGCTAAAATTCACACACTGCACCTTTAAATATATTTTTTGAGTTTAATTTTTGAATAACTCGCGCCATGTACATAGACATAGCAGCTGGCATGAGTTAAAAAAGGGAAAAAAAATCTGTTATCAATGTCAGATTTGAAAAGCCTGTATCTGCAGTCAGTTTACTTTTGTTTTAAAGGAGAAATCTGTGAGAAATGTTAGTGCCAGCTGGATATATTCTGCTGTAGTGAGGAGAAATGGTTACAAAAATAAGGTAATGTTGCAGATTGTAAACTAAAATAAATTAGAATCTGTAACTCTTGACTGTAATCGTTTTATTACATTATGGAAATTTAAAACAAATCTATTCTTCTAAAATAAATTTGAACTAAATAACATCCAAGAGTCTCTTTTCCCTGACAAAACCCAACACAAACAACACAACAGTCAGCAGTTTACACGACAGAGGGATTCCTCATTGTTTTGTATACCCGATTATGGTAATAAGCACTTTGGGTTCACTCGCACGGACGATGCACTCAGCCAATGAAATCGCGAGGTGAACCACTCCCGTGCCAAATTGACCAATCAGAAACCTGCGTTGAACAAAATGGGCGGAACTCCTGAGAGCGAGAACTGAGGACAGGAAGTCGCGTATCTTAGCGTGGATGCTAACGGTAAACTGTGATATTTAGCCACACCTCGCAGGTCCATCTCCCACAAACAAGAATGGATATAAGTTAACAATGACTGGAGAGAAAAAGAAGAAAAAGCGGCTGAACCGCAGCATTCTTCTAGCTAAGAAAATCATCATTAAAGATGGAGGCACTGTGAGTAAAACATTTCTTTGTGGCTGTTAGCCATTCGCTAGACAGGGCTAGCAAGCTAAAACAGTGTTTTTACAGGATGAGATGAAACAACTCTATTCTGAGTGTCATTTCAAGCTTGTATCTCTGTATTATAAGGAGAAATAAACGACAATATATGAGACACAATAGTTTGATTAGATAACCGACAGTCAAAACAACAAGCCAGCTGGCGACAAACAAGTCCGATCGAGACATCGCGCGCACAAAACCTGTAACGTTAAACGAAACTGGAAGCTTGAAACTGGGATAATGAATTATTAGGTAAGAGAAATAATCAGTCTTTATGGTGACAGAAGTGGGTGTCCCGTCAGGATACTAAATAATATGCTTTTAATGACATATGTTCTGTCCGACACTTCACCTGTCCGACAGGTGCTCTCTCTAAGAATGACGTGTTTATGGGTTTATCATGTTGTTTTGGTCGTGAACCGCTTAAAAAAAGAGTCAGTTCGGTCTTAAACGTCAAGACAGCTCCTAATGGGCTGTGAAATTTTGATTTCATGAATCAAGTAGTATGTATTCACATATCTGTAGTCTGTCCTTTTAGGAAACACTTTTTGAAAGTCCTTACACTTAAAATTGATTGAAAAGACAGTAGGAAGTAATTGACATCAAACTTCTGTCCACAAACGTGTGAATGTAAATAAAGTGAACCTCCCAACATGCTATACTTCTTTAAATCACAGCCTTTGATTTGATAATCTCAGTTTGATAAGAGAGATGTCACTGTTTCGTAATTAATTATGCAGCCCCGTTTGTTTTATTTTAATTTTACATTTCATTTAATTTAGGGTTAGTATTTCATCAACTCATGTTTGGGAAACCTTGGACTTATAGTTAAAGGGTTAGTTCACCCAAAAATGAAAATAATGTCATTAATTACTCACCCTCGTGCCGTTCCACACCCGTGAGACCTTCGTTAATCTTCGGAACACAAATTAAGATATTTTTGATGAAATCCGATGGCTCTGTAAAGCCTGCATAGGGAGCAATGACATTTCCTCTCTCAAGATCCATTAATGTACTAAAAACATATTTAAATCAGTTCATGTGAGTACAGTGGTTCAATATTATAAAGCGACGAGAATATTTTTGGTGCGCCAAAAAAAAAAAACGAAATAATGACTTATATAGTGATGGCCGATTTCAAAACACTGCTTCAGGAAGCTTCGGAGCGTTATGAATCAGTGTATCGAATCAGCGGTTCGGAGCGCCAAAGTCATGTGATTTCAGCCGTTTTGTTGTATAACACGCAATCCGAATCATGATTCGATACGCTGATTCATTATGCTCCGATGCTTCATGAAGCAGTGTTTTGAAATCGGCCATCACTATATAAGTCATTATTTCATTTTTTTTGCCGCACCAAAAATATTCTCGTCGCTTTATAATATTAACATTGAACCACTGTACTCACATGAACTGATTTAAATATGTTTTTAGTACATTAATGGATCTTGAGAGAGGAAATGTCATTGCTCCCTATGGAGGCCTCATTGAGCCATCGGATTTCAACAAAAATATTTTAATTTGTGTTCTGAAGATGAACGAAGGTCTTACTGGTGTGGAACGGCACGAGGGTGAGTAATAAATGGCATCATTTTCATTTTTGGGTGAACTAACCCTTTAAGTGCAAATGAATGGTCTGCTAAATTATATGCTTGTTCTGAAAGTAAATATTTTCTACTGTAATTTTATGCAGTGCAAGAGGGTTTTACACTGTACCATAAACAGGTTGTTCATAATCGGAGGTTTCTAATCATTGACTTTATTGATTTAGTGATTTAGCTTGGGACTCCTGTAAATTGAAAGGTTTAACACAATAACACCAGCCCACAAATTTCAAATTTAACAAGAGCTTTTATGAATACTGTACAAAGAGAGCAAATGTGTAGGTTGACGTTGTTTTTTGTCTATTTACCTACGTAGCCCTAAGGCTTTGTTTGCACTGTTAACTGTTCGAGCACAGGCCACGACTCTTGCTCTCCCCCCTTTCTAATGATCCGCAGCATTGTGCTCAGTCTGCAGGCTGTTAAACGTATGAGTACAGGCTTTCTTGCGGACCATTAAGTCACTTCCGATGTTCAGCATGCATCATTTCTATAAGGGTTTGGCAAGGTAGTTTTGGGCTTTCAGGGATTGATTTAGGGCCAGATATCCATCTATTATTTGTTTTCTAAAGAGAAAGCTTTTGCAGTACACTAGATAAGTGTGAGATAATGAGTCTGGAATTGTAGCCCCTTTGGACCCTGTTATTGCACACTATAATGATGTTTATTTTAAGCTAATAAATGGTAATGAAGCATATGTTATGTCAAAAATATTGCTATTTTGTTCTGTCTGTAATGTGAATCATGTCCTCTGTCATTTGTCTTGTCCAGCCTTCCACCTTATTGTTTCTTTATCCATGTTCTTCCACATTACTTCCTGTATTTTGTTTGTTTGTAGTAATATTATTAGTAATGTATCTATGGAAGCTTGTTTCTGCCACTGAATAAAAAAATAAAAAAGGTATAATTGCGACTTTATCTCACAATTCTGTCTTTTTTCTCAGAATTGCATGATATAAACTCGCAATTGCAATCGCAATTTTGTAAAGCTTTTTTTCATCAGAATTAGACTTTATAACTCGCCATTGTGAGTTTATATCAGAATTCAAAAGTCAAAATTGTGAGTTTATATCTTGCAATTACGAGGAAAAAAGTCAGAATTGCGAGTTTATAACTGCAGTTGTGAGAAAGTCAGAATTGTGAGGGGAAAAGTCAGAATTACGAGTTTATATCTCAGTTGTGAGAAAAAAGTCAGAATTGCAAGTTTATATCTCTCAGTTGTGAGAAAGTCAGAATTGCGAGGAAAAAAGTCAAAATAGCGAGGAAAAAAGTCAGAATTACGAGTTTATGTCTCAGTTGTGAGAAAAAAGTCGGAATTACGAGTTTATATCTCGGTTGTGAGAAAAAAGTCGGATTTACGAGTTTATATCTCGGTTGTGAGAAAAAAGTCGGAATTACGAGTTTATATCTCAGTTGTGAGAAAAAAGTCAGAATTACGAGTTTATATCTCACAGTTGTGAGAAAGTCAGAATTGTGAGGGAAAAAGTCAAAATTGCGAGGAAAAAAGTCAGAATTACGAGTTTATGTCTCAGTTGTGAGAAAAAAGTCGGAATTACGAGTTTATGTCTCAGTTGTGAGAAAAAAAGTCAGAATTGCGAGGAAAAAAGTCAGAATTACGAGTTTATATCTCAGTTGTGAGAAAAAAAGTCAGAATTGCGAGGAAAAAAGTCAGAATTACGAGTTTATATCTCAGTTGTGAGAAAAAAGTCAGAATTGCGAGTTTATAATATTGTGAGAAAGTCAGAATTGCAAGAAAAAAAATCAGAATTGCGAGTTTATAACTCAATTCTGACTTTATTTCTCACAATTCTGACTGTTACTTGCAATTGCAAGTTTATATCTCACAGTTCTGAGAAAAGAAATCAGAATAGGGAGATAAAAAAGTCACAACTGCCTGTATTGTTTTTTATTTAGTTGTGCAAACAAGCTTCCATAGTAATGTAACTCCTCCTTGTTTAGCCACAGGGGATCGGAGAGCCCAGCGTCTACCATGCAGTGGTGGTTATCTTCCTGGAGTTCTTCGCCTGGGGACTGCTCACCACTCCCATGCTTACGGTAAACCAGTTTTGTTTAATCGCCCTCATTGACAGTTTCAGATCAGAGCGAATTACGAGCCATGAATGTTTGCATTCATTCTCCCTTTTGTATCCAAAACAAGGAGTGACATTTCCCATTGCCCAGATCCGAGGAGCCTTGTACAAATTTATGAATAAATGAATCCTGATCAAATGGAGAGGGCAGAATGGTGCACTCTGTTTTAGTTGATGAGGGATGCATTGAGTATAATTGACCAAGCAATATTAAAACAACATCAAACAGCATCATGCTAATAATGACCTTTTTATTCTGAAGGCGAACTGGAGGGTTTGTCAGGCCACATGGCTGTAAATGAAGCTGAACCTGTGATTTACTTTGTAACGAAGTGCCAGTTGTTTTTATGCTGGTCAGCATGACGCTCTTGTTGACACTGTATCCAGTACAGTCACAGCATGTTACACAACATGCTATTTGCAAAATCTTTTTCCACAAAGTGATCCATTGCTCTGACTGTAACCGATGTTTCCTTAAATTTACACTACATGCAAAGTGGAATTGCTGTTTTCTTTTGTTGAATAATGCATGAGTTGAAAGTGGTATTGTCTCTTATGATCACCAAACTGTTAATTTTCAATGCAGTGCAGCTCTTGCTGAATAAAAGCATTTACTAACCCCAAAAGTTTGAACGGTACTTTTACACATTTAATCTTACACCGTGTCTACACCGGACACGACCATTGACGCATCGCATCGCACCGCAGCAGCTAGAAGCTGTCTACACTGGACACGACAAAGCAACCGTTGCAAATCCATTTGTCCTTTCTATGAGAAGTATTGCGAATGCTTGGAGTACATCATAAATTGAACGAGGCTTCCGTTTACTTTCGGGGATTTGTCATGTCGTGTTTTGTCGCGCAGCATCCAGTGTAGACAGCATCACTGATTATAATGGGTTTTATTGTCTTTTGTCGCGCCGCATCGTTCCGCTCACATCCATTGTAGACACAGTGTTACCAGATATTTCCAGCTTTGTTTACTTTGTTTCTAGGGATGTACTGTACAGTATAATGTGTCTGTTATTCTGTTGCCATATCAGTATCTGCAAATATTGGCTTTGGCATCTGTCTGTTCTGCGTTTATTTAGCAGAATGAATTTAAACATTGTAAAATGTAAAATGGTTAAATTAAAAAACAGGGCTGTGAACAAAACAATACTTTTATTGATCAATGAAAGAATAATCATTACCTAAAAACTTATTTCATTGGTTTAAATGGTATCGTTCTATGGCACTTTACAAAAGTACTAAACAGTTATGCATTATTTCTATTGTACATTGATCATCAAGAGTGTAAAATCAGACATCAAAGCATTATAATGTCAATACAATATAGACTTATTGTTTGAGCTTTATCAATTATCGGCATACAAAAGTCTGAGATCAAATTGAAATCTGTTTTTTTGTGTGTGTGTATTTAAACTTGGAAATAATGTTTTAGGATTTAGAAATAGTTTAAACAAAATTTTGTTACTAATAAAAGTGAACATTTTCACTCAAACTTTTATGCTTATTATTTGTAATGGAAATTGTTAAAACAGAAAAATAATGTAACAGAAGTTTTTTTCACCAGTGGTCAGTTGGCTTTTGGTAGTGGCTGAAATTGAAACATTCCCTAGTTGCTTAATGTCTTGTGTATATATATATATATATATATAAATTGCTTATTCATTGTCCTCATTTCCCACTGTGGGAGGAAGATTTGCATGTAGTTGGTACAGTTGAGCCAGAGAGTCGCCTCAGTGCTCTTTGCTCTGGCCTTTTATTTGATTAGTAGCCTCTGATATACTGAAGCACTAATGAGCCTAACAAAGCCTTCCAGATGAACGCTGCACTGACAAGACTTAACGTCTCAGCAAGTGGCACAGCTTTGCTCAGTCGAGCTCTGCTTCAGTGCCATATCAAATGAACACCGCAGGTGAAATGTGTTCGCATGCTTTTTCATCTCTCAACATCATTTCTTAAATAAATGAGAAAAAAATTTAAAGTGAAGAAATGCAAATTTCTATTTCTGAATGTGGATAATCTCTTGTGCAGATCTCAGATCTGGTCAACATGCTCCTTTTTTTTTCTCAATTCAGTTGAATGTTTCTCACAGGTGCATTTTGGGCTTGTTAGACTGTTTACATTTCCATGATGATAACAGTGACTGATTAAAAAAGTAATAGTATCAGGTTTCTATACAGGTGCTGGTCATATAATTAGAATATCATCAAAAAGTTGATTTATTTCACTAATTCCATTCAAAAATTGAAACTTGTATATTATATTCATTCATTACACACATACTGATATATTTCAAATGTTTATTTCTTTTAATTTTGATGATTATAACTGACGACTAAGGAAAATCCCAAATTCAGTATCTCAGAAAATTAGAATATTACTTAAGACCAATACAAAGGATGTTTCGAAATCTTGGCCAACTGAAAAGAATGAACATGAAAAGTATGAGCATGCAGCACTCAATACTTAGTTGGGGCTCCTTTTGCCTGAATTACTGCAGCAATGCGACGTGGCATGGAGTCGATCAGTCTGTGGCACTGCTCAGGTGTTATGAGAGCCCAGGTTGCTCTGATAGTGGCCTTCAGCTCTTCTGCATTGTTGGGTCTGGCATATCGCATCTTCCTCTTCACAATACCCCAAAGATTTTCTATGGGGTTAAGGTCAGGCGAGTTTGCTGGCCAGTTAAGAACAGGGATACCATGGTCCTTAAACCAGGTACTGGTAGCTTTGGCACTGTGTGCAGGTGCCAAGTCCTGTTGGAAAATGAAATCTGCATCTCCATAAAGTTGGTCAGCAGCAGGAAGCATGAAGTGCTCTAAAACTTCCTGGTATACGACTGCGTTGACCTTGGACCTCAGAAAACACTGTGGACCAACACCAGCAGATGACATGGCACCCCAAACCATCACTGATTGTGGAAACTTTACACTGGACCTCAAGCAACGTGGATTGTGTGCCTCTCCTCTCTTCCTCCAGACTCTGGGACCTGATTTCCAAAGGAAATGCAAAATTTACTTTCATCAGAGAACATAACTCTGGACCACTCAGCAGCAGTGCAGTCCTTTTTGTCTTTAGACGCTTCTGATGCTGTCTGTTGTTCAAGAGTGGCTTGACATAAGGGATGCGACAGCTGAAACCCATGTCTTGCATACGTCTGTGCGTAGTGGTTCTTGAAGCACTGACTCCAGCTGCAGTCCACTCTTTGTGAATCTCCCCCACATTTTTGAATGGGTTTTGTTTCACAATCCTCTCCAGGGTGCAGTTATCCCTGTTGCTTGTACACTTTTTTTCTACCACATCTTTTCCTTCCCTTCGCCTCTCTATTAATGTGCTTGGACACAGAGCTCTGTGAACAGCCAGACTCTTTTGCAATGACCTTTTGTGTCTTGCCCTCCTTGTGCAAGGTGTCAATGGTCGTCTTGTGGACAACTGTCAAGTCAGCAGTCTTCCCCATGATTGTGTAGCCTACAGAACTAGACTGAGAGACCATTTAAAGGCCTTTGCAGGTGTTTTGAGTTAATTAGCTGATTAGAGTGTGGCACCAGGTGTCTTCAATATTGAACCTTTTCACAATATTCTAATTTTCTGAGATACTGAATTTGGGATTTTCCTTAGTTGCCAGTTATAATCATCAAAATTAAAAGAGATAAACATTTGAAACATATCAGTCTGTGTGTAATGAATGAATATAATATACAAGTTTCACTTTTTGAATGGAATTAGTGAAATAAATCAACTTTTTGATGATATTCTAATTATATGACCAGCACCTGTATACAAGCAGAATGATTTTTGCAGGACAGTATGTAAGCATACAGTTGAATGTCAATAACCAGTTTCGTTTCAGTTTTCTTAAAGTGTTAGTTCACCCAAAAATGAAAATTCTGTCATTATTTACTCGCCTTCATGTTGTTTAAAACCCGTAAGACTTTCGTTGATCTTCTGAACACAAATGAAGATAAAAGCCTAAATCTGTTCATCATATAAAACAATCGAGTCTCTTCAGTAAATTTGGACTAAACCAGTCAATTCATAAGGATTAGTTTTACAATCTCTTTATGAACTATTTGAAGCGTCAAAGTGGTAGTTGCATAGCTGTCAATGGAGGGACAGAAATCTCTCAGATTTCATTAAAAAGTTGAACGAATTTTGAGTTTGGAGCAACATGAAGGTGAGTAAATAATGACCGAACTTTCATTTTTGGGTGAACTAACCCTTTAAGTATGTCTTAACTGTGCAGTTACAGAAAATTAATAAATGCCTTTCAATGTTTTTTTCAAGTTAAATTTAATCAGAATTGAACATGCCACTTTTTAAGTAAGGCATATGCCCTGTTGGACTTCAGTCCATATGTAATGTTGACTTCTTGGAACTGAAGACTTTATCTTTGAATTTGTATACAGATCAGTTGATTTATTTCCCAGTCATAAGAGAACAGATCTCTTTTGTACACTTTTGTAAAACATTGACACTGTTGTATACAGTGTGTTTAATGATTAGTCAGGCTGTGGGAATCATTGCTCCAGTTAGAGGTATGCACCTGACTTTCAACCGCAATGATGGTTCTTATGCTCAGCCTCAAACAGTTCAAATCTCAAAACGCTTAAATGACATTCCTTGCCTTATACTTTATTACGGGTTGGTCATTTCATTGCACAGTCAAAACAACATGTTTGTACTCATGGTGGTTATTTTGTAACCTCTAACAAGTAAAGCAGCAAAAACAATGACACATTTATGTGGGTAAACAAGCAACCAGTTGGATCATGAAGCACATTTGGCTTGTGAGCTACTTGATTTTTTGATATCCTCAATTACAGACATGGAAACCCTTTTAATGATTTTTAATGTGGAAATGGATAATATTCTGTATTTTTCATGCTTTGACATTATTTAACGGGTATTTTTACTTATTTATTTTCTCTGAAAAGGCTTAAAATGAATTTATTTATTTATTTATTTATTTATTTATTTATTTATCAGAGGAATATCATTTCAAATTCAACCAAACAACTATTGTTACCAAGTATGATCAAAATGTTTAATGAAATAGTAAACAAATGTCAATTTTTAATTGATTCATTGAAATCTAAAGTTTAAATAAGAGACTATTAAAGCATCCCTGATTGTCTCTTAAACTCACAAGAGAAGGAAGAATCTTAAACAACTTTAGTTCAACTAAAAGTTCATTAAAATCATTGTGACGTTCATGTGATGCTGCCTGCTTTTATATTGCGAAAAAATCAGTGCAAATATATTTGACGTATCAAATTGCCAAGTATTCTTATTGCCAAGTTTCAGCTTGTAGTATTACTACTTTTGAGCTCTGCCATAGAGTAAACCTAGTGAATCATTAACCTAGTTATTCTGTACCCAACAGGTTATCTGTATGTATGTACAGCATACATTTTATGGTCAATCTGTTTTTTTGTTTCAGGTGTTACATCAGACATTCCCCCAGCACACATTCCTGATGAACGGACTTATTCATGGTGTCAAGGTAGGACATTGACTCCAGCCGTTCACATTTACTCATGCTTTTCATCTTCTCCCTTTCTGATGTGACAAGAGATAAGAGTCATGATTAGGGATAGCTACTCTTACGTTGCCCTGTTTATTTATGATAAACCCAGGTCACACAGTGATGCCCTTAAATACGGTAAAGTGGGAACAGAATTTACCAGTTTAAACCTCACCGATAAACAAGATCCTGCAATCCAGCCTGACCCGAATATTACTGTGAAATATTAAGATGCAAATAGTTGTTTTGAATCTTTCAGAGTAACTGTGCCATTTAAGGAAGCCACATGCTCTTGTATTCACTCAGGGCCTGCTGTCTTTCCTGAGTGCTCCATTAATCGGTGCTCTGTCAGATGTGTGGGGCCGGAAGTCCTTCCTGCTGCTCACTGTGTTCTTCACCTGTGCTCCCATCCCTCTCATGAAGATCAGCCCATGGTAAGCCTCTTGCATGAAGCGGTTTCCTACTTTAATGTGAAATTACAGAAAATCTAATACTCATTACATAATATTTTAAGGGCTGCCCCCTAATAGTCGACTAACGGCGGGTCCTTGTGGTAATTACAGAATGTCGGGCAGGAAATCCAAACGTTCGACTATCATTCATCGACCTCAAATATGGCATATCATTTAAAACACAACTAGTAACAACTTTACTTTGCTACTTTACTTTCTAACGTTAACCTGGATAATTGTGCGATAGGTAGATCCAAGTGTTTGTGCGGAGTGTAGAAGGTAAAGTATACACGATTACTGCAAGACACGGAGGAGCCGGCGTGATCACTTGTGTTTTTTTTTTATAACAGCGGAAACAACTTAAAATACTTTATTTTTGGTCATACAGATAAAAGTAATACATCATTCGAAACTGTAGGGTCTACTTTTATTTGTATAAACTCACAATAACAAGAAAATGTTAAAATATGCTTAAAATAAAGAAAAAAACAGGATGCGCTTTCTGCCGTCTCGGTCTCCTTGAACTTGAACTCGTCACAAAAATGAAATGAAAAAATGAAACTCAGCGTACACTTGCCTCACAAACATGAGAAATATATCTATAGAAAGCTTAAAATGTCTAGTTTTAGATGAGTCAATTAGAATAAAAACCCTCTCTGCTTATGTAATCCGTTTGAAATGTGCATTTCTCTCTAAAGGAGCATCCACTATGCTGCGGAGATGGCGAGTCAGCATCGTCGACTTCATCTTTGCAGCCGACACTGACTCAGAAAACACTAGTTTATTAGTAAATAATTAAAATGTCCCCTTGCTATTTTTTTTCTCTGACTCATTTATACTTTTGCTGGTGCTGTGCAGCAAGTTTATGTGCGCGCTTGAGCGAGGAATAGGCTATATTACGCCTAAATATATTAAAGGCTCATTATGGTGTTGTATTCCCCCAGTATATATTTCAATAATTTAATTAATATAATCGTGCGATTAGTTGACTAATGGCTTAAATTAATGACTAATAGTCGACTACAAAAATGTTTAGTTGGGGGCAGCCCAAATTATTTTAATGTGATAAAAATTCTTTTAATATGATAAAAATCTTTTTTTTTTTTTTTTTTGCTTTTTAATAAAAATTAAATAGACTATTTTTATGCCATATTTAGTTTATTTTTTCATTTGATTTTGGGGTAAAATATAACCTGCATATTCCTTTGTGAATGTAATTTTAGTATTATTTATATACTTTTGTACCGTTTAATATTTTAGCTTTCATTGTAATTTTAGTTTAAGTTTTAGTAGTTTAGTTTTGTGCATTTGTCTTTTTTTTTTTTGTCATTTCTACTTATTTAAGAAAGTATTCTATTTATTTTATTTCCTTGTTTTTATTTTAGTAATTTTAGTTACTGTACTAAATACTTTACATTTTGTTTTTCATTTAATATTTATAGTTTATTTTATATTATTTCAGGTTTATTTATATTAACTAAAATGATTTTTAATATTTTCAGTTTTTATTAACAATAGCAACATTGTTGTTATCTTACCCTACAGTGACACAGTCATTGTATTATATATTGATTGATTGACAATATGATTTGTTCATATTGTCATCTTAATTGTAAACCATTTTAGAAAACTTAAGCCAAATTCATAAATGTACAATTATTTTAGTCACATATTTATTTGTATTAAGTCTTTTATTTTGAGCATTTGAAACTCTCTAAATGTTTTATTTTAGACTTAATCATTCTCTCCGTCTGATCCTGCAGGTGGTACTTTGCAGTGATCTCCATGTCTGGTGTGTTTGCGGTCACTTTCTCTGTGATCTTTGCATATGTGGCCGATATCACCCAGGAGCATGAGAGGAGCACGGCATATGGCCTGGTGAGCAGAGGAACATGACTCATGACTTCCTTTTGATGTTGTGCTGTAAGCAACTTCACAGCAACTATACCTAGAATCGTCGGCGCTTATTGGTTTCCTGTTATTTGACAGCCGTCTGTGGTTTCCTTTTTGGCACTGCAATGAAATTAAAGTGTTAATTGTGTTGAAGAACATTTCCCTTGTGGTCACCACAGTTGATTAAATCTTTTCCCACAGGTATCGGCCACTTTTGCAGCCAGCCTGGTGACAAGCCCAGCGATCGGTGCGTACCTGTCAGTGGCGTATGGAGATACATTGGTGGTGATCCTTGCCACGGCCATTGCCCTGCTCGACATCTGTTTTATCCTGGTAGCGGTTCCTGAGTCCCTGCCTGAGAAGATGAGACCGGCCTCCTGGGGGGCGCCCATCTCCTGGGAGCAGGCAGACCCCTTTGCAGTGAGTCACTGATGTCTGTGCAAGTACAGTCATGGGGATGCAATGACCTTTGTCTTATCTGTCACATGAGAAGGTTGATGGAACCTGATTGGTGGTCTAATTTTAGAGTCAAGATCATTGTTCGGACAACTGATAAATCAGTTTTAATTTTGGTTGCTAAGTTTTTGGTGGTTTAATACATATACAGTGCCATTCAAAAGTTTGTGGTCTTTTTAAAAAAATTGTATTCATTAAATAATCCTAAAAAAATTATCATGGTTTCCACAAAAATATTAAGCAGTACCACTGTGATAATCAACTGTGAGAAGTGCACCAAATCATCATATTAGAATTATTTCTGACGGATCATGTGACACTGAAGACTTGGAGTAATGATGCTGAAAATACAACTTTACCATCACATGAATGAAATATTTTAAAATATATTAAAAATAGAAAACTGTTATTTTAAAATTGTAATAATATTTCACAATTTTACTTTATTATTGTAGTTTTGATCAAATAAATGGTGCCTTGGTGAGCACAAGACTTATTTTAAAAACATTAAAAACCCAACCACAAGTGTTTAAATAAGTGTGTGTAATGTGTAATAAATACATTTTATATATATATATATATATATATATATATATATATATATATATATATATATATATATATATATATATATATATATATATATAATGCATTTATTTATTATTATTATATTATTTTTATATATTTAATTATTTTATATATATATTTATTTGATTTTTATATTTATTTATATATATTTATATTATATTACTATTATTACTATTACTATTATCGTTATCATTATTATAACATATTTTATATTTCCCAATCTATAAGTTTTTTTTTTTTTTTTTTTTTTTTTCATTTTGCATGTTCCTACTCTGTTTGCCTTGTTGCCTCAAATCAGTACAAGTGTGAATACCATTTAGGAAAGAAAAAAAAAAACATGAGCTGGCATTTGAAGAAGAATGGCGAAGATGTCGTCTGTCACTTATTAAATGAATCATGTTGCTGTTCTTCTGCCCACTCATTCTCTCTCAGTGTCTTCCTCCCTCTTTCTCACGCTCTCTCTGTGACTCTTTTGTTCACAGTCCTTGCGTAAGGTGGGCCAGGACTCCACGGTTCTCCTGATCTGCATCACAGTCTTCCTGTCCTACCTGCCTGAGGCTGGACAGTATTCCAGTTTCTTCCTGTATCTCAGACAGGTACACTGCACACCTTTATATCGATGCAACAAAGACACACAACTGGAACTGCTTTTTATCTAGTGGCATGGCCAGTCGCTGAGGTTGCTGCTGCTGCTGCAGGTGGCATGAATATGCATTGATTTTTATGCAAACACTCAAACCTTGTTGTAGCTTAAGCAAATACCAAAAAAGTGAGTCACATATCTGTGAGTCACATGTCACATATACTCCCTCACCCTCCAAGTAAACAGTTAGAAATAGATAGTCATGTGATTTTTAACTCACTCAGCTTCTGCTGGAATGCCTCTTGTCCATATTTCAAAGCTGAGTGTTGTGTGGTTTTGTGAAATGCATAAACACAATGCTTAGAAACATCATTACGTAACACTTTAATTTCTTCTGCTGTCAGGCTGGAAATTAGGCTGAAACGACATGAACGAGACTGTATGCTGTTGATGTTAATGGGTTTTATATTAATAAATCAAAGGTTTATTTCACACCAGTGTTATTGCAACTAAAATTATTGAAACATTTTTGTTATTTAAAATAAGGCTGAAATAAAATAAAATGTAAATATTAGATGAACAACTTAAATAAAAATAGAAATGCTACCTTGGCGACTAACTGAAATGTGTTAGTTGAAGTACTAAAATTACTGAAACTACTAAACTACTACTTTTACTAAAATTAAACTAAAACTGAAAAAAAAATAAAACTGTTTAGAATAAAAAATCTAATATAAATGACAGAAGCACATAACAAAATTGCTAAAAATTAAGATGAAAATATAAGGCTAAAAGCTTTGAATTAGATTTTAGCCTTATATTTTCAGTTTTCATCTTAATTTTTAGCAATTTTATGTACTTTTGTATTAATAACTATATAATACTGAAATAAAAAACTAAAATGCTCTGTAATTGAATGATTAAATCAGATGATGTTCTTAAACTGCCAATTTTCATCTTCCCAGGTCATTGGATTTACGTCAGAAACAGTTGCTGCCTTCATTGCTGTGGTGGGAATCCTGTCCATCTTGGCTCAGGTTGGTTTCCAGGCTTTTTTCCACCCCTTCCATTGTGAGTTTGTACCACGTGACTCTGAGAAGCACAGCATGTGTTCATTCGTTCTAATCGGCTCACTGTGCGAGTGCATCAGGCTAGGGGCAGATGATATGACCAAAATCTTAAATCACGATATGAGTAATTTCATGAGTAATGATGTGTTATAAGCAATATAGCTATTTTTGCTTTAAATAAGGTTTTAATATAATCAATTTTTGATAATATTGAAACTTCATAATTCTTTTCACCAATTTGAATATCACAAACAAATAATACTAGCCTACGTAAAAACCTCAAGCTTACTGAAGACAAGAAAATGGACATAAGAACAAAGAAACTAATTACAAGCAATAGGACAACAAACTACAATAGAACAAAGAAATAGACCCACCTGAAAAACTTCAAGCACTTGGAATAAGAAATACGAACCTTCATAAATTGTATAAAGTAATCAAATGTATAAATTAAATATACACTGTATAAATTAAAAATACGTTTATTCTTCTTAAAGTGAGACAAAAGTGATTCAGTCAAGAGGATTGAGAGATTCTCTTTTTTGTTGTTTGATTGACACAGATGACAGCAGGTTTATTGTCACTTGAAGACCGAATGCACAGATGCAATATTCTGTTACGCACGCGTTTTCTTTCTCAACTGTTTGCGTTCACTTAAGACATAAATGACTGTTTACAAGGATACTAGCAAAGACAGGCATGTTGATGTGTATTTGATGCCCAAAATGATGCCCATTTAGCGGCAAAAACTCAGTATGAGCAGTGGCTTCATGTGCGCACGTCTCTCAGATGGTGCTCAGAAACCATCTTTCAGTGTGCACATATAAAAATCAGTTCTCTTTAGCTGTTTATTGTGATTCAATGGTTTAAAATAAATTTTTAAACCGCAATGCTTAAAAACACATGCAAACAATAAGCTTTTGTGACCTCAGAAAAGTCATGTGACACATTTCTACCGGTTAATCATGTCTTGTATCGCCCGCCATTACATCCGGCATTAGGATCTAAAGGGAAGCCAGTGAATATTTGCAAAGTAATGGTTCATCTCTCTGTGCAGACGGTTGTCCTGGGAATCCTGATGCGTTCCATAGGGAATAAGAACACTATCTTGTTAGGCCTCGGCTTTCAAATCCTACAGCTGGCCTGGTACGGCTTTGGCTCCCAGCCCTGGTGAGTTGATCATCTAGAAACCCACTAGAGGGCAGCAAACTCTTCATTAGACATGATACACTTCAAGTCACAGATTGTAATTGGATTTTTACTTGAAATCAATACTTATTGTAGTGTTTCATAAGCTTTATTTAAAGGATTTTTAACCAGATATTTTACAGCTAGTTGCTGTTCTGAAACATAATTTTGGGAAATGGAAGAAGAAAATCAATGGATTTCATTCAAGATGTCATGTCCTGCTTTATATGACTTATTTTTTCATGCCATTACACACATGAAGTTATCTATTTGTGTCTTTTGGCTAGAACTCAAACATGACCTCCTGAAAACCAGTTACACATGCTCATGAACTGAAACCAATTGAGAGTCTGTGAGAGAGAGAGAGATGCTGATGGTTTATTTTTCTCTTAAGGATGATGTGGGCCGCTGGAGCTGTTGCTGCCATGTCCAGCATCACCTTCCCAGCAATCAGTGCCATAGTGTCCCGCAACGCAGACCCCGACCAACAAGGTGAGACACGTGCGGCCACACCACAGTAACATCAGCAAAAATATCTTAATATAGTCCTCTGGCTGGCAGGTTTATTTTTCCTCCACAGAATAATTAATTTTTATTAATTATTAAGTCACAGTTTATTGTTTTTATATGGAATATTTAATTCTGATGGGTCATTCAACACAAAGATGTGATAGTTTCATGTCTCTCTATCACTATGCAGGCTCTGGCATTTGAAAAAAAAAATCATATCAACTGAACTTGATTTTTCCTGTCTATGTATTTGGTAGCATGTAATAAACAGGATAATATATAATCAGCCAGTGCAGAATAAACCCCTTAATTTACTTTTAGCCTGATAATGACTGTCTGACCTTGGTGTATTTTTAGGAATGCACTGAATTCTGGCTGATACTGATAAGCTGATTAATTATTTTCATGTTATGGCCTATAGTAAAAAAAAAAAAAAACATTATATTAAATTGTTATATTTTATGTCAGGTGGTACAACCAAATAGTTGTATACTGCAGTTGTACCACCTGACATGGTAAGTGTACCAACCTACCCATACTTGAAATGATCAGTTTTTACCAGTATTTGAGAGGGATATACACACATTTCACTCTGCCACAAGCATCAGTTGTGATCCTCTGGATGATGCATTATCATGTTTACTTAATAAAAGTGTCATGTTTGCGCTTGTGCCACCCTGACATTCAAATTGCTGGACAAAAGTTTTTCAATGATCTCAACAGCTTTAAAACTACTGATATTTATAAAATCTGTTTATATGAAAGGTTTATGCCATAGTCTTTAGTTTTTAATTTTTTATTAGTAAGACACTATTTTAAATATTTTTCTCATCTGTTCATTTGTTTGGACAGTTGCACCACCTGACATTTTGAGGGTTTAAGATAACAAAACATAAAATACTATGTATTTAAATGTACTAAAAAATGAAATAAAGTGATATATGTCATGAATTTATCAAATTATTTTAAAAGGAAATAATGCACTTTGACACACAAATATGCACCTCATGTCATTGAAATTTAGAATAATACATTATTAAAAATAATACAAAACATTTTAAATACATAAACAGCGTTCAAAAGTTGGTCTGTAAGATTTGTTTTTATGTTTATGAAAGAAATCTCTTATGCTCAACAAGCATTTATTTGATCAGAATACTAATACTGTGAAATTATTTCAACTATTTTGTATTTAAATATATTTTATATTTGTTTTCTATTTTAATTTTAAGGTGCCCTAGAACTTTTTTTTTATAAGATGTAATATAAGTCTAAGGTGTCCCCTGAATGTGTCTGTGAAGTTGCAGCTCAAAATACCCCATAGATTTTTTTTTAATTCATTTTTTTAACTGCCTATTTTGGGGCATCATTAGAAATGAGCCGATTCAGGGTGTGTGGCCCTTTAAATCTCGTGCTCCACGCCCAAGAGCTCGCGCTTGCCTTAAACAACATAAAAAAAGTTCAAACAGCTAATATAACCCTCAAAATGGATCTTTACAAACGTTCATCATGCAGCATGTTTAATCGCATAAGTACAGTGTTTATTTGGATGTTTACATTTGATTCTGAATGAGTTTGATGGTGCTCTGTGGCTAAAGCTAACATTACACACTGTTGGAGAGATTTATAAAGAATGAAGTTGTTTATGCATTATACAGACTGCAAGTGTTTAAAAATGAAAATAGCGACGGCTCTTGTCTCCGTGAATACAGTAAGAAACCATGGTAACTTTAACAGTACATTAGCAACATGCTAACGAAACATTTAGAAAGACAATTTACAAATATCACTAAAAATATCATGATATCATGGATCATGTCAGTTATTATTGCTCCATCTGCCATTTTTCGCTGTTGTTCTTGCTTGCTTACCTAGTCTGATGATTCAGCTGTGCACAGATCCAGACGTTAATACTGGCTGCCCTTGTCTAATGCCTTGAACATGGGCTGGCATATGCAAATATTGGGGGCGTACACCCCGACTGTTATCAAAGCTGTATTGTAAACAAAAGTCTGTACTTTTGACAACACTAATTACGTTATAATATAATGAAGTATCCGGTTTAGTTGTGGGCAGATGCAGTCTCGTTCAATGTGCCTCTGTTTCTCGGTCAGGTGTGGTGCAGGGGATGATCACAGGAATTCGAGGACTATGTAACGGCCTGGGTCCTGCGCTCTACGGCTTCGTCTTCTACCTGTTTCACGTGGAGCTCAGTGAAATGGACCCTGCAGAGAGCCCAGAGAAGGGTGCCAAACCCAACATGGCCAACCCCACAGATGAGGTGAGTGCTTTCAGAAACAAGAAATCTGTCTGTATTGCACCAGAAGCACGCACTCACAAATATCTGTATATATGTGTGCCCCTTCAGAGTGCCATCATCCCCGGCCCTCCTTTCCTGTTCGGAGCATGCTCGGTTTTGCTGTCCCTTCTGGTTGCTCTCTTTATCCCAGAGCACAACGCCCTCAACATGCGGCCCAGCAGCTACAAGAAGCACAACAACGGCGCACAGAGCCACTTACACAGCTCTCAGGGCGGACCCTGCGAGGGCAAGGAGCCTCTGCTGGAGGACAGCAGCGTATAACCCCACTGACGAGGGGGGCGGGCACGGACCCCAAACCCCCTCACGTCAACACCCCGACCTCCCCAGGCGCACGTGAGCAGTGCACCTTTTTACAGAAGATGACATCACCGCCCTCTCTTGTTCCCCCGCAGCTCGGCGAAGGCAGAACGAGCTGTGCGCGTATTACAAGTGCGTAACTGGGCCAACCGGGAGCTGACCTTGGCCTTGAGGAACAGGAAGTGGAGCGAAGGACATTTTGCCTTGAGGGAAATGCAAGCAGACACAGTTGTGTGCCGATACAGACTTGGTGAAGGTTTTCCTCATTTTTACTGTTACATAGGTTTTTTTTTTGTGTGTGTGTGTGTGCGTGTGTGTGTCTTTTCTCTCTTTCAGAATTTCAATTGTATAAATGTTCCTTCCTCGTCCAAAGACCTGGTAACCGTAACAATAGGGAACGTGTCTATCGTGACGTTACAGGCTAACTTTTGATGTGCTGCTTTCTACTGGTTCTTCTTGGTTTTGTACTTAACAGATTGAAAGACGCTTCTAGAGAAGAGCGTGTCGTCTTTTCGAACCCTCAAGGAAAACGTAACCAAGAAGGTCATTTCACACAGTCGTCGCTGTTGTATCATGCTCCTTCGAACTAGAGTTTCTGTTCTCGTACATCGGATGAAATAGTTTGTACTTCCTCTCCCTTGCCATCACGAGCGGCGTGTCGGAATCGTGCAGAGGAAGTAAAAGTTGCCTTTAAGTGACTTTTTATCACAATTACCAAACCCAGATGAAGACTACGCTCTGAGAAGGGTCAACCGTATCGCTCCTGTCGGAGCCTGCGCATATTTGATTTCCGTTCTTCGTCTGCTTCGCCACCAGAACTCCCTGTGAACGTCAGCACTGCCATGATACAACAGGCTAGCAGGGTTACAAGCTTACTGACCGCATACCTAGTTTTCATATTATCGCGAGCACTGATGTGGGTGGAATAGCTTAGATGTGATTGGATGAGCATCGCTAGATCCAGTGAATCTAATATCACACATGCTGCTACTGTAGGGTGTACAAGGTTACAAAGTTCTGTGGTATAATACTATCCTCTAAACGTGGTGTTTCTATTAGAGCTACGCTTTTTCGGGCACGCCATTGTGATTTTAGACCCCAAATTTTGTGGCAGATTTCTATTTGCGGTGCTTAATTTTTTTTCTGGTGAGAAACTTTGAATACTTTTATCAGATCTCAACATTAATGTTCGATTTTCCAGAGAAAACCTCAAGTGCATTCAGATCACTTTTTCTTTTAAAACCGATCTCTGGGTTTTGTTTATTTGGTTTTAGGTGCCATACCTATGACTTTATTTCTGTCTTTGTGCGTTTTTATTCATCTGTGTGTTTCATTTTCTGGTATTTGTATGATTTTCTTCTTTTTTTTACGTTACCATTTTCAAGACAAATCCGCGAGATGTTCCACAGGCTTAGTCATTGTAACTTGTTTTTAAGCTAACATTTTGGACCATTTATGTTCTCTTACAGCATTGAAAACCGTGTAAATGTTATTTAAAGGTTTTTTCCATCATTTCACATTGAGCTGTATGACCAAACTTGAATGGAATTCTTTGTCATATATTTTCATCCTGTTTTGTACCTGCATAATTACTCCTTTTCACTAGCCACTAACTTGCAAAGAAATCTGGTGTTTGCCTCAGAAAAAAAAAAGCCAATTAATTTGTGCCTAAAATGTGCTCTAAAAGAATAGAAACAGTTTATGTGAATGGTGATCCGGCTGTAAATATTAGGAACTAATGAGAAACTATTTATTAAAAGTTTATTGATATTGAAGTCTTTGTGTTTTCTTCTTTTTTTTTTTTTTTGGAAAATGAAGTTTTTATTGGTTTTCTTTATATATAACAAAACTACGGCAGAGGATTAGGGCCAAGCAATAATAAAAAAATAAAACCATCTCGAGATTAAAGTTGTTAAATTTCGAGAAAAAAACTTGTTAAATTTCGAGAAAAAAGTCGAAATAAAATGTTGAGAATAAAGTCATTAAATTACGAGAAAAAAGTAGTTAAATTACGAGAACAAATTCATTAAATTATGAGAAAAATGTTGTTAAATTTTGAGAAAAAAGTCAAGAAAAAATTGAGAATAAACTCAATAATTACGAGAAAAAAAGTCGAGATAAAATGTTGAGAATAAAGTAATTAAATTACGAGAACAAATTAGTTAAATTATGAGAAAAATGTTCAATTTTGAGAAAAAAGTCGAGATAAAATGTTGAGAATAAACTCAATAATTGCGAGAAAAAAAGTCGTTAAATTTCGAGGAAAAAAAGTTGAGATAAAATGTTGAGAATAAAGTCATTAAATTACGAGAAAAAAGTTGTTAGATGAGAACAAATTCGTTAAATTGAGAAAAAAAGTCGAGATAAAATGTTGAGAATAAAGTCATTAAATTATGAGAAAAAAGTCATTAGATTATGAGAACAAATTCGTTAAATTATGAGAAAAAAGTCGTTAGATTATGAGAACAAATTCGTTAAATTATGAGAAAAAAGTCGTTAAATTTCGATTTAATTACTTTATTCTCAACATTTTATCTCGACTTTTTTTCTCGAAATTTAACGACTTTTTTTCTCAATTTAACGAATTTGTTCTCATAATCTAACAACTTTTTTCTCATAATTTAATGACTTTATTCTCAACATTTTATCTCAACATTTTTCTCGTAATTTAATGACTTTATTCTCAACATTTTATCTCAACATTTTTCTCGTAATTTAACGAGTTTATTCTCAACATTTTATTTGGACTTTTTTCTCGAAATTTAACAACTTTAATCTCGAGATGGTTTTATTTTTTTATAATTGCTTGGCCCTAATCCTCTTCCATACTACGCAAACCAGTATAAAATTAAATGAGTAAATACACTGTATACAAAACCAAACAAACAAAAGTAATTATAATAAATAATAATGATAATAATTATAGAAATGACATTTAAAAGCAAATCACTTCAAAGGATGACTGATCCTAGATCCATGCCTGAATTGACAGTCTGAATAAATTTCTCCCACAAGTCAACATCCATGTGATTTCCATTCGCTTTAGCTATCATTTTTTCATATGATACATTCTCTATCATAGATTCAATCCACATTTTAAGTGAAGGACATTGAATATCTTTCCAAAATCTAAGTATCAGTTGTACTGCTGTGATTACACCCACAGTAACAAGGAAAAACTCATTATTTTTAATCTAAGGAATCTCAGATTTATCTCCTAAAAGACAAATCCTTGATGAAAATGGAAGGTCAAATCCCAAACATCTTCCAAGATATTTCAACACAATTTCCCAAAAAGGTTAAATCTTTGAACATTGCCAGAGAGCATGAATGTATTTGCCAGTTTCTTGTTTACATTTCCAGCATTTATTATCAATCAGACAAAATTTACCTCTTGCTTCCTTTATGCACCTTCCGCTGTAGGACAAAATGTCACTATTAATGTCTCTTTGCCAAATCAATCTCAAGTTTTCACAGTTCTTATCATCAATCCTTAAACTGAGTTGATAAAATTTAGATGATTTTTGAAGGGGTCTTGGTAGTTCTTGGTAGTCTTTTCCTGTCCCATAGAAACCTTTGCCACCAAACAGTTTCTAATCTGTAAATATTTCCAGAAGTGATGTTTTCTTCTTCAAAAAAAAAAAATAAATAAATAATAATATATGCAAATATAATATATGTATGGTATTATCATGATTGTTCATTTTCATGTAATGTCAGCTAAAACTAAAAAATCTTTAAATAAGTCTCTCTCAGGACAAGCATTGTTCAGGGTTTAGCAAAATGGGCCCATTTTAGTTGCGCTCTGAATTCAGACTTCTATTTGAAATATGGTTTGTAAGTCCTGTCTGCTGAATAAGGGTAATATTAGTTTACTGAAGACATGCCTTTATTGCTTTGAAACAAACAATGTAATGTTGAACCACTAGAGGGCAGCAGTGGGCAACATATCCACCACATACAGCGTATTTGTTAAGGCAGCTCATTTTATCTCTACACGACAATCACAAAATCATTTTAGACATTTTATTCGCAGCAAAGAATCAACTCGTCTTTCAGAGGTGATTTGCAATGCTGAGGACATTTGTGGGTTTACTCGTTAGTTCTTTCGATCTTCGTGATGCTGATTGGTTGTTGGTGACTGGTTTAATGCCATAAGTAGGGTTGTACGTTAACTTTTTTGCACATAGCACTGGTGTTACAGAGGACCCACATGCCACACAATTGCTCAAGTATAAAACGTATGTTACCATCTCTGAAAACAACCAAAAGTATTGCAGTACATCACTTATGTGACTGATAAAGGACATTACTGTTCCATATAAACCTTGATTTGTGGCAGACTGCAGGAACGCAACACCTCGTTTTTGTTTGCATTGCCCAATATCACTAATCACAATCCAAATCCATTTTGATTGGGCACTTGAAAATCCACTTGGCGCGAATTATGGGTGTAACTTCCGGTAAACTGTAAACAGTCAGTGAAAGGCTCGCTCTATGAACGCAATAATAAGTTTTTTTTTTTTCTAAAACCAATGAACAAGGACATTTAAAAGTGTAAAAGCATCAACAAGTTACTTTCAACAGGCCATGAAAAAGCGCGATTCTTCCACAGCACAGTTCCCCAAACCGGAAGTGCAACCCATAATTCAAAACGCATTAGGCTAGTCAGGAATAAGGTGGATAAATCATTAGAAAGCAAAGCTTAATATAAAATATTGAATCATTATGATAAAAATCTGTGACTGTTCAGAAAAAAAAAAAGGTTGTGACACTCCTATTAGTTATTTGTGTGCAATTTGGAGGAACACTTCCCGCCTTCTAAGTAACAGAGCCAATCGCTGATTAATAAAGTCATTGCATCACTGCAGCTGCCATTAGAAGAATCTCGCTTAGGACTGCATATGCACATTGGCTCATCTAGCCTGAAAAATAAGCTTTTTAACATTATTTGAGCATAAGAAACAGCATTTATGGGACAGTTCATGTCTGATTTTGTTGCTGATTTGAAACATGTTAATTAATTATAAGTTTGACAAGTGTTTTTTGAGATTTCAGGATTCTCCCAATCAAGTAGACAGGACTTGGTCTTGGATGCTTGAAATTGCTGCCCGGAGGCGTTGCAAATATGGCCGCCGAGTGAACAGACTTTCCTTGAAAAGGACTTTGGCATTAGTGTGTACACGTCTTTTTCATTCATACTCGTAGCCGGAGGGCGCCCTAGCGCAGAAAGTTCACAAGTGAGACTCATAGAAGTCATAAACCCTATGACATTCCAGGAACCCCTTATATGGACAAACGCCTCCAGCTATCACTAGCAGAATGAAACACAGATAGAGTTGTTTTGACTGATGAAACATGAAGACAATAATCATACAATTGTTACAATATAGGGTTTATCTGTGTTCTTCTAGACATCTCAGGTATTTCCATAAGAATAATGTATATTTGTAATTTAATCGACATAGCCTTTATCACTGAAATATACTATAAAATAATAGCATTTCTGTCTAATTCTATGATATGAAGCCGCATCAGATCACAAAAGGAGTTTGGAGTAAAAATGTAATTAAATGACCTCTTTTGTTGGACAATAACAGGTTTGTAAACGCATCTTATCACAAGTTTGGAAAGATGTTTGGCGCGTGTTTCAAACGCATGTTATAAGTGACTCAAACTTGCAGAGCTCCAGAGTGCACTTCACCATGAAACATGCTGCGCATATATTGCAATTTAATTTAATAATCGCCAAATCAAAAATACATTTCAGTTAATCATGCAGTCCTAGACAGAGCTGATCCTCCGTACTCAAACTACTTGGGTTTGTCCATATTTGACCCAAATTTGTGTTGAAACAACCATGCATTTTTTATCTATCATGCTGTAATTTTGTTAGTAAATCGCGCATTTAGAAAGCCTGTGTGTTATAGCCAGATGGTGCCAGAGCATTACTATTAAAAAAGCATTAATTTAGCTGTCAACGAAAATTTGGTTTTAATTTTACTTAATTTTTTTTACTGCCAATTTAACGTGTTTTAACAGGATTCCCTTTACATACATTATTTATATACGTTTTTCATAACTTGCAGTTTGTTTCCTTGATGTTTTAATTCCATGACCCTACAGAAAACTGGCAGTGCACCTTGCATACTGAAAACCATTGTAATTATTACTTAAGTTTATGGAAATTTATTATTATTTTTTTTAAAGAATGCACTGACAGGGGCCCTTCACAAAGTTTTTCTTAGGGCCCTCAGAAGTGTAAGATCAGCACTGGTCCCAGATTAACCTCACACACAAACAAGCGGCTCTGTCTCTCACACATGCAAAACTGTATCGCACGTGCACTACTGAAGTAAATTTGTTCATCGCACAAATTGATTTTTTTAACTTTGTAAAGCCAGTAGTTGGTGTAATGATGACACCAACTACTGCATGTGTCAGAAATGCTAATAACAAGGAGGTGGAATCACACAAGAGAAGTGAGAAACACAAACAGTTTGAAGAGCTGAGTCAGAGTTTCAAAACATAACACCAGAGCTATACCACATGCCATAATATATAGACACTTATTAAGCACGTATTTACTGCTTATTTTCATTATAAATGTAAGGCTTGCACAGTGTAAAAATAGAATTGTCAAAATGTTGTTGTTGTTTTTTTTACAAGTCAGTTTAACGTGATGTAGCCTACTATAATAAATGAAACTGAAACAAAAATTAAAATCTAAATAGACATTTAATAATACAACTCAAATTCCGGAAATGTTGGGACATTTTTTACATTTGAATAAAATGAAAACTAAAAGACTTTCAGATCACATAAGCCAATATTTTATTCACAATAGAACATAGATAACATAACAAATGTTTAAACTGAGAAACTTTACACTTTTATCCACTAAATGAGCTCATTTCAAACTTACTGCCTGCTACAGCTCAGTGGCAGGGGGGCAGCAAATGGCTGAAAAAGCAAGAAATTTTGAGAAGATTCAGCTGGGAGAACATCTAGCAACTAATTAAGTTAACTGATATAAGATCTGTAACATGATTAGCTATAAAAGGGATGTCTTAGAGAGCAGAGTCTCTCAAAAGTAAAGATGGGCAGAGCTGTGAAAGAGAGCGTAAAAATATTGTGGAATACTTTAAAAACAATGTTCCTCAATGTCAGATTGCAAAGGCTTTGCAAATGTCATCATCTACAGTGCATAACATCATCAAAAGATTCAGAGAAACTGAAGAAATCTCTGTGCGTAAGGGACAAGGCCGAAGACCTTTATTGGATGCCCGTGGTCTTCGGGCCCTCAGACGACACTGCATCACTCATCGGCATGATTGTGTCAATGACATTACTAAATGGGCCCCCGGAATACTTCCAGAAACCACTGTCAGTAAACACAATCCGCTGTGCCATCTGCAGATGCCAACTAAAGCTCTATCATGCAAAAAGGCAGCCATATGTGAACATGGTCCAGAAGCGCCGTTGTGTCTTATGGGCCAAGGCTTATTTAAAATGTTTCAAAGTGGAAAAGTGTTCTATAGTCAAATGAGTCCAAATTTGATATTCTTGTTGGAAATCACGGACGCCGTGTCTTCCGGGCTAAAGAGGAGGGAGACCTTCCAGCGTGTTATCAGCGCTCAAAAGCCAGCATCTCTGATGGTATGGGGGTGCATATGTGGTATGGGCAGCTTGCATGTTTTGGAAGGCACTATGAATGCTGAAAGGTGTATAAAGGTTTTAGAGCAACATATGCTCCCCTCCAGATGACGTCTAATTCATGGAAGGCCTCGTGTATTTCAGCAGGACAATGCAAAACCACATACTGCAACAATTACAACAGCATGGCTTCGTCGTAGAAGAGTCCAGGTGCTGAATTGGCCTGCCTGAAGTCCAGATCTTTCACCTATAGAGAAAAATACATTAAAGATGACCACAAACTCTTCAGCAGCTGGAAACCTATATCAAGCAAGAATGGGACCAAATTTCAACACCAAAACTCCAGAAAATCATAACCTCAATGCTCAGACGTCTTTACACTGTTTTGAAAAGAAGAGGAGATGCAAAACATGTGAAAACATAACATAAATAGAAGCTATAAAAACTATAATAGTATCTAAAACAACACTGCTGCACTGCGCCTCCAATGCAGTCATAATTTATACATCTGCAAATTTCTTTTAAATGTATTATCTCTGCATTTACTGTCACACTACAGAAATGACATGGTGTCACAGATGATATAGTTGCTCAGGACTGTTTTTCAAAGCAGCCTCAGCACATGTAATCCTATTAGGCCTATTAGAGTGCTCAAGGGTCAGTGAAACAGGGACGGGGTCAGAAACAGGATACATTCTGTTTTCAGAAGGAGAACACTGTCAACAGGAGTGGTTGCGAAGGGGAACTGATAATATATCAGCCCCTTACGTTAGATAGCAATGCATGGAGGAACCTTTGGGGTGAATCTCTATTGAAATTCATTCCTGACAGGCATTCAGTGTGGGAGCCTGCATGGCTGCCTTCACCTCCTGTTCTGTTTCCTTTCCAGTTCTATAAGCAGATATGTATAGATTTCTGCCGTTTCCCTTTGGTAACTAAGGGCAGAAGTTGAGCATTAACCCTCAGCGGGTGTGTTTTGTGCTTAACAAAAGAAGTCAGAGCTCATGGGACCGTGCTGTCAGGTCATATTTGTGTTGTGAATGCCAGCATGATGTGTTTTAGGATTTGTGCATGCAAGTGAGTTCATTTTTATCAGTTAGCCTCTGCTGAATACACAAAGAAATGATTAAATTAGCGTGAACGGCCACATCTCTGGAACAGCAAACATTTTTACGTAGGTGATGGGTGCTGCTGATATATATGTGTTGTCCTTTTTACTAACTCATAGCTGGCCTCATTTCCTCCTGAGGTGATGCAGTAGTTGCATAACTACCGTTTTATGCTATATCTGTAATTGAATGATGGATGGTGTAGATTTATGCTTCCTGGAGATAACGGCAATGAGTTTAAAGGATAAAAGGCTAGAGGTTCGTAGGTAAAGGGCATTTTATCTGAAGTGAATTTAAGCAAAATGTTCCACACATCATATGAAATCACTTAGCACATATATGGCATGGATGTAGATATAGAGATATACAAATGTTTATTTATAATCTAAATTTAAATGTATATTTATAATTTATTACAATAAATAAATATAAATTTTTTTTATTTAAACCAAAATTCTCCCAGCTGGACATTTAAAATGATACTTAAATCTTTTTTAATGTCTCACATGCTCACCAAAGCTCCATGTATTTGATCGAAAATACTGTGAAAAAACTGTAATATTGTAAAATATTATTACAATTTTAAATATATTTTAAAATGTAATTTATTCTTCAGTGTCACATGATCCTTCAGAAATCATTCCAAACTGCTGCTGATTTGATGCTCACTTGGTTTCTTATAATTATCAGCATTAAAATATTTTTGTGGATTTATTTTTTTTTTGATTAATAGAAAAGATAAAAATATTAATTTCTTTAAAAAAATGTAATGACTTTTCAACGGTAGTGTATATGTACACAACCAAAATAGATCCCTGCTAAAGAAAATTATTAATTCATTTGGTCTTTTAAATTCAGACAATTTCTACTAAAGAAAAGCTTATTTTGGCAAAGAGACCAAAAAAAAAAAAAAGCCCAGAAAGATCTGATGATAGATAGATGATAGATTGATAATGCTTCATGTTCTCCTTTTAATCCAAAACAACATGGAAGGGCGGCAAATTTAATAAAGCAATTTATAGGTCATATCCTGTGCTTATACAATAATAATGAACAGAGAAAAAACATCCTGTCCTATTTTGTGTTCATTTTTAGCCCATCTTTAAAAGTGACGTTTTGTAAAAGTGTTATTTTCCCTGCACATTTCCAACCAATCCCTGGGAAAGAACACAACACAATATTGAAATTTAAAAGCATGTTGTCATGGAGACCTTACACCAAAAAAAGTGATTAGAGAGCGGTAGCAATTTACTCCAACCCATTCATGCTTATTTACTCCTAATATGAATGTTTGTGAAACCGAGAGAGTAATTTGAGAGGAAATTAAGGTATTAAATTAGGTCAGGCTATTCTGATGGCAAGTAGCACAGACCAGCCAACAACTGTGTCTACCAGTCCTTGATGGATCTTTGACTAGAATCATTCAGGATCATGGCAATTACCTCCATATTGGCTCTGGTGCACTATTGTTTTTAAACCAAATCTTCATCAGGTCCGCTGTCATAGAGTGCAACAGTCAGGTTCCAGAAGCAAAAACTGAATTTGAACAATAACTTGTAAACCTTTAAAGACAGTCCTGCTGTAAGCTACAAGGTTGATTGAATTTGCTTCTGTTGAAGGCATCAGCCCACATTATTTTAACTTAGTTTTAAAATAATTGTTTAACAGCAGAATTTGTTGAAAAACTACATTACCCATGATGCTGTGACAGAAAATTTCACCAATCAGAGTTGAAAAAAGCAAAACACACCAAAAGAAACTCTAGATGGCACTGGCTGATAGGTCCTTAACTCAATTTGCTTGCAATCACATCATTCTCTATAGGGCACAGCTGATTGGTTCCTGCTGTATCAGTAGCCAATGATCTCGCTGCTCAACTTTCAAATACTTGGTTAACATTTGCCTTAGCAGTGAAACCCTCCACCTTCCACAGCTCCACCTGTATAGATCTGATACGGGTAATTCATGTGCGCTATATTGTACAGCAGCAGCATGTCTTATTTGCTCACAGCAGAGTGTTTGCTCCCGTATTTGCTCTGTAGCAGCAGCAGCAATAACAACAACAGCGGCAGTAATAGCAAAAGAAGCAATAATTACCAACAGCAGCAATAACCAACACTACCAGCAGCAATAATAACCAACAGCAGCAGCAATAACTAAGAGCAGCAGCAGCAATAACTAACAGCAGCAGCAGCAGCAATAACTAAGAGCAGCAGCAATAACCAACAGCAGCAGCAATAACTAACAGCAGCAGCAGCAGCAATAACTAACAGCAGCAGCAATAAAAGCAGCAGCAATAACAGCAGCAGCAGCAATAATTAACAGCAGCAGCAGCAGCAGCAATAACTAACAGCAGCAGCAATAAAAGCAGCAGCAATAACAGCAGCAGCAGCAATAACTAACAGCAGCAGCAGCAGCAATAACTAACAGCAGCAGCAATAAAAGCAGCAGCAATAACAGCAGCAGCAGCAATAACTAACAGCAGCAGCAATAACCAACAGCAGCAGCAATAACCAACAGCAGCAGCAATAACTAATAGCAGCAATAACTAATAGCAGCAGCAATAACTAACAGCAGCAGCAATAACTAATAGCAGCAGCAATAACCAACAGCAGCAGCAATAACTAATAGCAGCAGCAGCAATAACCAACAGCAGCAGCAATAACTAATAGCAGCAGCAATAACCAACAGCAGCAGCAATAACCAATAGCAGCAGCAATAACTAACAGCAGCAATAAAAGCAGCAGCAATAACAGCAGCAGCAATAAAAGCAGCAGCAATAGCCAACAGCAGCAGCAATAACTAACAGCAGCAGCAGCAATAACTAACAGCAGCAGCAATAAAAGCAGCAGCAATAACAGCAGCAGCAGCAGCAATAACTAACAGCAGCAGCAATAAAAGCAGCAGCAATAACAGCAGCAGCAGCAATAACTAACAGCAGCAGCAGCAGCAGCAATAACTAAGAGCAGCAGCAGCAGCAGCAATAACTAAGAGCAGCAGCAATAACTAAGAGCAGCAGCAGCAGCAGCAATAACTAAGAGCAGCAGCAATAACTAAGAGCAGCAGCAGCAGCAGCAGCAATAACTAAGAGCAGCAGCAGCAGCAGCAATAACTAATAGCAGCAGCAATAACAGCAGCAGCAGCAATAACTAACAGCAGCAGCAATAACCAACAGCAGCAGCAATAACAGCAGCAGCAGCAGCAATAACTAACAGCAGCAGCAGCAATAACCAACAGCAGCAGCAATAACAGCAGCAGCAATGACTAATAGCAGCAGCAATAAAAGCATCAATAACTAACAGCAGCAGCAGCAGCAATAAAAGCAGCAATAACAGCAGCAGCAGCAATAACTAACAGCAGCAGCAGCAATAACCAACAGCAGCAGCAATAACAGCATCAGCAGCAGCAATGACTAATAGCAGCAGCAATAAAAGCATCAATAACTAACAGCAGCAGCAGCAGCAGCAGCAATAAAAGCAGCAATAACAGCAGCAGCAGCAATAACTAATAGCAGCAATAATAACCAACAGCAGCAGCAATAACTAACAGCAGCAGCAATAACTAATAGCAGCAGCAATAAAAGCAGCAGCAATAACTAACAGCAGCAGCAATAACTAAGAGCAGCAGCAATAACCAACAGCAGCAGCAATAAAAGCAGCAACAATAACTAATAGCAGCACCGATAACAGCAGCAGCAATAACTAATAGCAGCAGCAATAAAAGCAGCAACAATAACTAATAGCAGCACCGATAACAGCAGCAACAATAACTAATAGCAGCACCGATAACAGCAGCAACAATAACTAATAGCAGCAGCAATAACAGCAGCAGCAGCAGCAATAACTAATAGCAGCAGCAATAACAGCAGCAGCAATAACTAATAGCAGCATCAGCAGCAGCAATAACTAAGAGCAGCAGCAATAACCAACAGCAGCAGCAATAACTAAGAGCAGCAGCAGCAGCAGCAATAACTAAGAGCAGCAGCAATAACAGCAGCAGCAGCAATAACCAACAGCAGCAGCAATAACAGCAGCAGCAGCAGCAATAACTAAGAGCAGCAGCAGCAATAACTAACAGCAGCAGCAATAACAGCTTCAGCAGCAGCAATGACTAATAGCAGCAGCAATAAAAGCAGCAATAACTAACAGCAGCAGCAGCAGCAATAAAAGCAGCAATAACAGCAGCAGCAGCAATAACTAACAGCAGCAGCAATAACTAACAGCAGCAGCAATAACTAATAGCAGCAATAATAACCAACAGCAGCAGCAATAACTAACAGCAGCAGCAATAACTAATAGCAGCAGCAATAAAAGCAGCAGCAATAACAGCAGCAGCAGCAATAACTAAGAGCAGCAGCAATAACCAACAGCAGCAGCAATAAAAGCAGCAACAATAACTAATAGCAGCACCGATAACAGCAGCAGCAATAACTAACAGCAGCAGCAATAACTAATAGCAGCAGCAATAAAAGCAGCAGCAATAACAGCAGCAGCAGCAATAACTAAGAGCAGCAGCAATAACCAACAGCAGCAGCAATAAAAGCAGCAACAATAACTAATAGCAGCACCGATAACAGCAGCAGCAATAACTAATAGCAGCAGCATAGCAGGTTTATTCCACCAAGACCACTCTATTGGCTTACAGGCTCAATCATCATATGATGCACAGTGTATCTATCTGCAGCCATAGCCTTGTGGACAACAATTCTGACATACATTATAGAGCAACATTTCACCTGTATGTTGGCTGCATCAGATTAATCATTTGGATTTTAATCCATTATGTTTCACTCTTAAATAAAAGTTCAAATGCTGCCATAAAAGAATTTTGTGTTCCTCAAAGAACCTTTCAATGAACAGTTCTTAAAAGAACCTTATTCTACTATAAAGAACCTTTCGTGCAATTGAAAGGCTCCACTGACGTTAAAGGTTCTTCATGGAACCATAGATGCCAAAAAAGAACCTTTATTTTTAGGAGTGAATACAAACAAAGCTTTTATGCATTTTACATTGCAAAGGCGTTGGTGTCTTTTTTTCACTTCATGTGGTTACGAAGACGGTTGTTTTCTCTCTGTGTACCTGACATTTGGAAGGGTTTAACGTGGTGTTCCCACACATAATGGTGCCGGTTCTTAGAACAGAGGATGTAAACAGGTTGTAGGGCAAGAGGGATTGGGGATGTTATTGTGCCTCCTCCTCTCTCGCATGTTCATCAGGAAGGGAAGACATCAGTCAGAATACGCTTTGTGCAATTTGTTTTAGGACACGGCCTGTGGCTTTGTACTCACAGAGATGGAAACAAGTCTCTCTTGTATGCCAGAACATGATTCAATTAGTAAAATAGCAGATTAAAATGTAATATTTACATGATGGTATTGTTCTACAGGGAAATGGATGTGTTAAAGGAATATTCTAAGTTTAAGTTTAGCTCAATTGACAAAATTTGTGCCATAATGTTGATTTCCACAAAAATTATTTCAACTTGTGCCTCGTTTTCTCTTAAAAAAGCAAAAATCAAGGTAACAGTGAGGTACTTACAATGGAAGTAAATGGGGACTTTGGAGGGTTTTAAAAAAGCATTTACAATAATTCTTCTGTTAAAATGTGTGTATTATTAGCTGTAAAATTATTTTTGTCACTATTTCAGGAAATTTTATAGTTTACGATGTTGTAATGGCAATAAAGTTGTAAAATTGCATATAACTTCACACAGGAAAGGTTAGTGAGCAATTTTACACACTAAAATTATGTTAAAATGCCTATTGTTTATGGCTATATAATTGAAACGGAGTATTTTAATGTTTACAGATCGGTTTCTCAAACAAAATGTTTTGCCACAAATACTGTCAAATGACTTAACTAACTGGAATATCCTAAACTTGTGATGTTGGACAGCTTATGTGAGTAGTAAGGAATGTGTGGCAGCATAAACATATTTATCATCTTGTACAACACAGTCCTGTTTCTTACCAACACTGTTCTCACTGATGGCCAGGATGTGTATGTTTATTGACATAGTCTACACTGTTTTTCTATGGTGATCTCCTTCCATCTTAGAGGCTCACAAGTTCAACTGAACTACACCTAAACATATATTTTCCTTTCAAGATTTTTCCTAGGTCTTGGACAACATAGTTAAGCTAACACAGTTGTGCTACCATCTTCTCAACGAGTGCCAAATAATGTTTTATATCTAGTAAGCTCAATTAATACAAATATTTCCGAAGACATTTGACTTTACCTAAGGAACTTAGAAGATACCCTTGATCAAATTGAGTGTCTCGCAAATGTCAGCATCTTAAATCTGTTGTTTTGTTTTCACTGTCATCTATTTGACAAAATCCTGCATTATTAATGTATATTGATATGAGTATTCTCCTAGCATGCAGGTTTTTCTGTTGCCAATGCATAATTAGAGATAGCAATGGGAAAGTGTGAGGCTGAGAGTGCAAGTCTCTATGGTATATACTGTCTGAAACAGAGCATTTTCCATTATCACAAAATAAACCCTGGCAGGGTAATCAGGACACTGGCTTCTGTGTGAATGTGTGTGATAATGACCAGCTGGCTGTACATTATCTCGCTTACCAAATACATAAGTAAATGGACACGAAATATTGATTTGAGCTGAAATTATTTTATTATGTGAGAGTAAAGAGACCGCAGAGCATCCAGTATTACTAAATTCAATCAATCAAGTTAAATGAGTTCAGTACTCGTTGTGCTTAAAGGATTAGTTCATCCTAGATGTATATGACTTTCTTCTTTCTGATGAACACAATCAGAGATATATTAATAAATATCCTGACGCATCCAAGCTTTATAATGGCAGTAAGCGATACCAACGAGTATGAGCTGAAGAAAGTGTCTCCATCCACATCCATCCATCATAAACGTACACCACACGGCTTATTTAACAAGTTATGAAGTAAAATGTCTAGCTTCCGCCAGACCGCCTTCCGTATTCAAGTTACGAAGAAAGTGTAAAACTCTCGCAGTTCAAAAAGCTTACGCTACGTCCTACGCCTTCGCTATTTAACTTTGGGAAAAAGCTTAACTGACGTGAAGCCAGTTTACACTTTCTTCGTACAGGATTTCCGCGGGGCCTTAAAAAGTCTTAAATTCACTGAAGTATTGAGTTCTATGTCTTAAATCATTTTAATTTTCCCACGTCCATGTAATGCTACCTCTAATGCTCATCGAAATGCTCTTTAGAATGTTTTTTTTATTATTCCGTGGTGTTGTAGTTCTTTCTTTGCTGTTCCAAATATAATCCGCTGTATTATGACTACAAATGTGACCAACATGCAACATGTATTGCAGCCAATCAGCTTTTGTGTTATTGCCGCAAGTATCTTTTGGATTGTACCACAGACACATAAAGTCGATTTTATGCTTCAGCTAATAGACCTCCAGTTTTTTACGATTCTGCAAAACATTTTAATCACAAAAATGCATAATATTATCTAATTGAATAATCTCTGATTTATTTAAAGCTGCAATGCATTATTTTCACGAGGATACAAACGTTGTGCATGCATATGTGGTCTGTGTGAAAGCAAATCTTTCTTACCTGTCATCTTGCATAAGTGCCAGGGAACGGGCGAAACGATTACGCAAGATTGATGATGCCAAAATAAACAAGATTTATGCATTTTGTTTGTTCTATTGTCATGTGTGACTATTGTGCATCTAACAAAACACATAGTATGGTAAATGTGGTATCCTAATTATAAAAAATTAAAATACTACCACAAAATCTGTCATTTTGATCACAAAAATCACAAATAAAAAAATAAAAAAAATAAAAAAAAAACGAAATCTTGGTGGCACTCCGCTATGGGGAAGTGCAAGATTATAGATGCTTTGTTCAATTTTAATAAATTAATTTACTTTGCAAGTAATTTTGTATTTGCATTTCCTATGCTTTTTTTTTTTTTTGATGTCATGATATACAGTAGGTCTTAAATTTCATTTATAATCGTCTTAAAAAGTCTTAAATTTGACTTGGTGAAACCTGCAGAAACCCTGTCGTAACTTTAATACGGAAGCTAGATATTTTACTTCATAACTTGTTAAATATGGATTTTTTTTTTTTTTTTTACACAAACGCATCGTTTCTCATCGGAAGGATTTTATTAACCCCCCGGAGCTGTGTGGAGTACGTTTATGATGGATGGATGTGGATGGAGACACTTTCTTCAGCTCATTGTCACTGATCCCGCTCACTGCCTTTATAAAGCTTGGATGCATCAGGATATTGACTAATATTTCTCCGACTGTGTTCATCAGAAAGAAGAAAGTCATATACACCTCAGTTGGCTTGAGGGTGAATAAAGCTTGGGCTGATTTTCATTTGAAAGTGAACTAATCCTTTAACGTTTTATGGATAGGTTGTACTTACAGTACGTTTTGAAGTAGCTAAAATATTGGAATGTATTAATGCATACATAGATATTTGCTCTGCGTATAATTTGATGTCAATGCATTCTCTAGATTAGAAGCTAATGTTTTTTTGTTTTTTTTTAATAATATGCAAAGTGCACGCTAATGTTTAGAGCGCGCGCTGTCACTCTCGGTCCGTGGATCCAGTCCATGTTTTCCCTGTGCTCCATCTGCCTCTCTGGCAGGTCTTGTTTACTGGCGCAAAGACTGTAAAGGGATCCTTGGAGCGAGGGGATAAGTCAATGCACTAGCTACAACCAGCATGGGGACAAAATAAAAACACACATTTGTTCTTGCATTTTTATCCTCCGCGAGAGTATTAAAGACTTGTAAGTGACCTCTGCGGGACCAGCTTCACTCCGTTATATTGATCCGTGAGGCGCTCGCCAGCAAAGCGACTGCATGAGGAACATTTGGGAATCTCAGCGGCTGCTGTGTTTTTAGCAGATGCCCCCAGAACTGCTTCGATTTACTAAGCTGTCAGTTTACAGGTTATAGCACGGAGAAACTACAGCGATTCGGCGAGAGCTCGCTATCAGCAGGGACTTGGAAAAAGTCTGAAATCCAACCCTGGAAATTTTAAAGCTTTATCCGCAACTTATAAGTCTGTAAACCGTTTATTGTAACGCTAAATTTCCTTTTTTTTTTTTTTTTTTTTTTTTTTTTTTTAAATAAATCGAAACAGCAACAAAAAAGTCGTGCACATTCTCAATTGATTGTTTTGGCCTGCGCTCTGTGTGCGCAGCCATTCCTCCCCGTGCTTCGCCAGTGAGTTTTCCCTTTTTTTCCTCCAGGCTCGGAGCAATCTGCGCAAGTGCTGGACAAATACATGCAATCGATCGGAAATGTTTCGGCTGCTCATCCTAGATGATGCCGCCCGCATGCTTTATTCGTGCGGTATTGCTTTACAGTGAATGAAAGTCGCAGCACGCGCTGTCATTAGCTTAGCGCTCGAGCGTGTGTGTTCATATCAGCATCCGTCAGTGCGCGCGCGGAGCAGCAGCGCGAGCGGATTGAACACGTTGAACTTTCCTCTCCGCCCATTTTTTTTCTGAGGGGGGTGACAGAGGTCTTTTTTTTTCTTTTCTTTTTAATTTTTATGTTCCAAAACAACACCGGACTATTAAAACAGATTAGTACCCACGAGAAGACGTATTCGGAGGGGATTTTTGGACAGATTTTCTGCTTCCCCGGGGGTCAAAATGCGGCTGCGGACTTTGATTGTTTTGGTTGCGTCTGTCTACACCGTTTGCCACTGTCAACAAACAAATGGAGAAAGTAAGTGTAACTTAACGGCTTTGTTTTGTTTTTCACACGAACACGGATTTTATATTTTAAGAGTCTTGTCTGTTTAAATGTTGTTTTACAAACGATATAGACCCCTCTGAAGAGGGGATCGTAGTTCTTGACCACTGTGACACATTTGGTAAAGCAGAGCCAGACAGAAGGACATTGCAGGGCAAGGGAGAAATAAATCAAATATTGCGTCGTTTTGATTTCGATTAATCGTTTCAGACTGGCTTTAATGACACGAGTTTATGCCTTGACCCTAAAGCCAGATTATCGATCTTTTGAGGACAAGATTGATCTATTTGTAGCTCGAACTGCTAGTGAGGCTCAGAAATGGTTTTCAAGTTCAGCCAGGCCCCTGTTTCATGCAGCCATTTGCAGCGCTGACAAGAGGATTTTAAACCCTAATCAGATCAGTCGAAACCTACAGCGCTATCTTTTTATTTATGTATTGTTCAAAGAAATCATGAAACCTGGCTGGAGGTCTGTGATCCCATCTTTATGAGTTTGGAAAGTGCATTACTAGTACTATAGCTTTCAGAAGTCCTTTTAAAGTTTACAATGAAATGTAGAATGATATCACCAGAGCAAAATAGTCAATCTGATCAATAAGTCTTTAATTATCAGTCACTTATTTTATGTCAACTCAATACAATGCATTATGAATGCCTTTTGCATGAATAGAAAATGTTGTTTAATGCAGTTATAGTTATTAATAGTTCATATAAAACACCTTAACTTAGAATGTATTATGAAACAAATGCCATTTGCATGAATAGAAAATGTTGTTTAATGCAGAATAATAGATTAATGCATTCTCTTATTTATAGTTATTATTTAATATTTAATATAAAACACCTTTACTTAGAATGTATTATGAAACAAATGCCTTTTGCATGAATAGAAAATGTTGTTTAATGCAGAATAATAGATTAATGCATTCTCTTATTTATAGTTATTTTTTAATACTTTATATAAAACACCTTAACATAGAATTTATTACAAAACAAATGCCTTTTGCATGAATAGAAAATGTTGTTTAATGCAGAATAATACATTAATGCATTGTATTATTTATAGTTATTATTTAATATTTAATATAAAACACCTGAACTTAGAATGTATTATGAAACAAATGACTTTTGCATGAATAGAAAATGTTGTTTAATGCAGAATAATAGATTAATGCATTCTCTTATTTATAGTTATGATTTAATACTTCATATAAAACACCTTAACTTAGAATTTATTACGAAACATGCCTTTTGCATGAATAGAAAATGTTGTTTAATGCAGAATAATACATGAATGCATTCTCTTATTTATAGTTATGATTTAATACTTCATATAAAACACCTTAACTTAGAATGTATTATGAAACAAATACCTTTTGCATGAATAGAAAATGTTGTTTAATGCAGAATAATACATGAATGCATTCTCTTATTTATAGTTATTATTTAATACTTAATATAAAACACCTGAACTTAGAATGTATTATGAAACAAATGACTTTTGCATGAATAGAAAATGTTGTTTAATGCAGAATAATAGATTAATGCATTCTCTTATGTATAGTTATTATTTAATACTTCATATAAAACACCTTAACTTAGAATGTATTACGAAATGCATGCTGGTAATTGGTTTTAATGAGGCAGTACTGATCTAAATGGTTGTGTAAGTAGGTACCACTTGTTTTTTCGTTTTTTAGTGCTCTTGGAAGACTTCCTGCAACAGCTAAATAAATATAAGCATGCTTTTGACACACTTGGCTGTGTTCAGCTCCAAACAAAACATTGGCTTATCTTCAGTTCACCCAACAAATGAGTTTTAATTTTTTTGGGGAAAGTTTAAAAATACAGTTGTATTTTTGGCATGTGTTTTTTTTTTGTTTTGTTTTTTGTTGTAGTTGTTGGCGCAAATCAAAGTTGCATACTATCGTAATGAGAATTTCAAGCTTTATTTGTTGATTTGCGAGCTTTATTAAACCCCAAGCACATTTTCTTATCTTGTTGCTCTGCAGATTTCTAAATATAGCCTTGTTTTGGATGAAATTTATGCATTCAAAGTTCTGCCAGTTTCCTTTTTGGGACTCTGTTCCATGTGTATGACGGTTAGTCTACTGTATGTCAGAGCTGTACTTGTGTAAAAAACTGTGCTAGGTTTTAGGTTAAGGTCTATGTGGCTATGTGATGTGGCTTTAATCAGCCTTTACATTCTTATTACAATGTATAGGCCTGTTTCAGAAAATAGGCTTTACCTTTTAGTACTGATTTTAATTCCTGTTTATTTAAAATGTTGCTTGGCTAAAATTTCTTTATTGTCAATAAAATCGATAAGAATTGTGCATGCCTGGCTCGTTCCCAGGAACATATTTTGAGTGCGTTGCGTCTTTCTGTCTTGCCACAGCATAGTAGTAGGCAAGTTAACACCTGAGGGTGTATGCTACCTTTTATTTAAACTGAAAATAAAAGGATTGAGTAATATGGTGAAACCAGATTGAACATAAACAAGTTGAGTAATTGTTGGCCCCCTTCTTGTTCCTCTCAGGCTTGTAGTGAACCACTGTAGGGAAGAGTGAAACTATTTTGGGGCCTCAGTTCAGCCCTGTCAGGACTGGAAATCTGCGCAGAGCCCAGCTCATCTTGGAGCATTTGCTAATGCGAAGTTAAACATGAGACTTACATACAGTGGGGTTAAAATCATTCAGACCACAATTTTTGCATTTTTCTGATTTAATACGTTTTTTTCCCATTATGAATTATAATCTGTGAGTGAAAAATATTATTAAAAAAGAATGTCTTGTCTTGTCGCCCTTTTGCGGTAATGACAAACTGCGTGAATTCCCCAAAATAAAACCTGATGATCATGTTTTGATGTTTCTCAGCTTGACATGAGAATGAGCCAAAGAGCAATGTGTACTTAGATTGAAACAAAAACATCTGACCTTTTTGTACAAAGGAGTTCACTTGCTCAATATCACAAATTTCCTTATTTGATTATTGATTTAGAAGCAATGCAGAATTTTTTCATTCAGTTTGTCATAATTTTTCTGTTTAAAAATGTTCAAAATCAAAATGTTTGTTTCCTCGTTTAAATTAGATTTTGAATCCCACATTTGACTGTGTATTATTAATAAACCATTTCATTTCAATCTAAAAGAAACGTTCTTTCGTGTACCGTAGTGTAATAAATGCTAAATTAAAAATATAGTGTATAAATTAACTTGACAAATGCTGTCTGCAAGTCTGGTTTTACTGTCTTCCTGCTAGTCAGTCAGTTTGCCTGTAAGTTTTTATCTGAGCAAACTAATAGTACAGCTGTCACTCTTAACATTCTTCTCAGTCTTGTGTCTTTACAGACACGGACAGCATATGACAACATAATTTATACCTCTACAGACTAGAATCCGAAACCGTTTGACTCAATCACCTGCCTGGTTACATTGCTAATATCCGAAAACAGGTCATATGTAATTTCGTAATTGCTAGGTTCTTTCTTTGTGAAGTCCTGGCTGACATGACATGACCACTTAAGCTGTGAGAAATCATTTCAGATGTGTTTGGTACACCCTGTAGCCACGTCACTCCATGTGTTCTCAGATTTTGCGTCTCATTGTGTTTCATGAGTGTGTACACATTGTCAGTTTCTATTATGATCCCCCCTTGTGATCGCCTCATTCAGTCTGTGCGAGCGACGATTATAACCTTCCCCCTAGCTGTTGTTTGTTCTGTTTTGAAGTCCGTCATGGCCGTTCAGGTGGTTTTATTGTCTCACAAGGAGGTTACTTAGTAATGCACACAGTTTTTTTGCTATATCATTGTGAGTGGTTTACGGATATTTCTGATTGTGTCACATCCATTTAATCTGGTTTGCATTCAGGGCTTATATTCATTACAGGGTTCCTACGCACGCAGTTTGGAAAAGTATGTAATGTGATTTGAGTAATTTCCAGGTCTGGATTAGTATGGTTAAAAGAAAACAGTATGTTTGTTTCCAGATTATGCAGTTTTCTAAAATATAAAAACTAATAATTTCAGAGTGTTTAATCATTTTAAAGTGTTTTCATGGCAAATGTTTAGTGATCTGTCGAACATATTGAATGAATTCAAGGCGCACATTTTCATTATGCTAAACTTTTTTATCTTTACCATAAGCGAGTCTCTTTTGAACTTCACTAAAACACTGTTTACTGAAATGCCACTAAGATCAGCAGCAAATAAAGGAGCAACGACCATCTAAATCAGAGTGTACTTTGCTTTTTGGTGATCGTGCAACATCAGACCACATTTACAGCATCAAACCCATGAGGAGAATATATGCAGGTTTAAAGCATTTTAGGGTTTTTTCTCATCATGTAAGTGCATGTTATTACTTCAAGAAAACCAATAGGAAAAAAAAACATATAAAATATAAAAGATGACTTTACAGATTGACTGTACTATATACCAAATAGACATATGTGACGGTATCAAATTTTCATGTTGCAATAATTGCTGAAGCTTTTATCACAGTATACGGTATTATCACGATATTGAAATAAGTTGCAAAAAAAGTGTTGTCATAGAGAATTCTAATAAAGAATTCTTTTTCTTAACATTAGTTAATGCGTTAATTAAGATTAAGAATGAGCAATAGCTACAGTTGTTACAGAAGGTATTATTTTTTTGTTAATGTTAGTTAAAAAATACAACTGATCATTGTTAGTTTCAGCTCAGGTCCGTTAAATATTAGTTACAACTTTTGATTTTGGTAATGTTATTAAAAATTAACTAAGAAATTATCATTAACTAAGATTAATAAATGCTTTGAGTATTTTTCATTGTCAGTTTGGTAATAATGAATTAACATGTTAAATAATGAACCCTTATGTCGTTACTGAACAATAACAAATAATCAGAACATTTTAAATCATTATAGGCCATGTTGTAGTCTATATTAAAATATAAAAATGTTTAAGTTTGAAAATAAATAGCCTATGAAGTCTTTAAATATTAACTATTTGGTGCTGTGATGAACAACATTGCGAATACAAAAAACTGAATGGCTATTTGATGCATTTTAAATACTGTTCAGTAGCAATTTGTTTACAGAGTTTCCGGGGTAACCGCTGCATTTCTGCTGTTCCGTCAGCGTCCTCTGCTGTTAGTTCCGCCATGTGCTTCTCGTGCATGTTGGGATTGTTTGCATCTGAGTGCGTGTGTCACTTTTACGTTTGATGGGCATTAAATAATTATTTTGAAGTGCCCACAATAACAATATCGTGCATATTCATTATTGTGATATATAATTTTACCGAATAACAACACATGTCTAATACCAAATATAAAGTTGAAAATAATACTATATGAAACATTTATGTTAAATATGGTCTGAAAAATCTACAAAGAGGTTTGAAAATTTGAGACTGGAAAAGTATGGAATTTTGAAAAAGAAAATGTGTAGGAACCAGGACTGCACAATTAATCGAATTTCTAATCGTGATTACAATTACGGATGCCACAATTAGGTTATTGTTCAAAGGCGCAATTACAACAACAACAAAAAGTCCATTTACATTATTCTACATGCTTAAAATGTCTTTTTTTTTTCTTTCTACAGGTTATCTTAAGGGTTTTTTCTATTGTTTTAATTTTAGTATAACATTATAATACCATGCATATTTTTTACTTTTTTTATTTAAAGAAGAAACCAAGCCAATGTATAGTTGACATTTGAGGCTTAATGCTATAGAAAAGCAATAAAAGTTTTTCAGGAAGTTTTCAGGTTGTTTATTTTCATATAAAAATATGGCATGCAGTTGCTTCAAACAATGGTATAAAGCGATTCAAAACATCATTCAATGTAAATTGTGATAATTGTAAATTAATAATCGCAATTACAATTTCAAGGGAATAATTGACAGTTATGATTTTTGTCATAATCGTGCACCACTAGTAGGAACCGTGTCATTACAGCTCATTAATACTTTTTTAAAAGCACATTTATGGGTAATTTCATATATCAAATCTAAAGTAATTCCCAAACTTTGAGCAATTATAATTTCACTTGCAACAAGTTTTAAAATAGATTCAGATAGTTGCAGACTCAAATCAGAACAAATTCTTGAGCAACAACTCTTAGAACCCGTGTTTCTTCTGATTCTGAAGTGTGTGGGCAAATACTTACACAGTTTAGCGGTGGAAACCCTCCCAGTAATATCGTTCTTCTCACCCAGTTTGAGGACACCACAGCAGCTGGTGTGCAGGTGCATCTTTAAATCATCCCGTGTCTAGACTCTCCTCTCCTCTCGCTGTTATTGGTTGCCCAATATATTTCTGTGCTAAATTTATTTCCTGTAACCTTTGTTGCAGTATTTTCTCACAGGGGCAGGAGGATGGTAACATCACTATGTTGTCACTTTTATGCCTCCAACTTATATAAACATATTGCCTAAATGTGCTGTAATATATTTTAAAATATAAAAGAGATATGAAGGATGTTCGTAACTGTAGTTTGACCTGATACACAAAGCGTGTCTGGAGGAAATCCATGACTGTTACAGTAATAATGAGAATGAGGTTGTTTGATATTATTTTTCATGCTTTATGCCTACATTTATGTGTAAGTTATTTTCTTAAAAAGCCAAATTGATCAATTACAATTCGGTTTAATGGGTAAAACCCAAGAAGCAGATGAATACAAACCAGTGAAACCTCAAAGAGGAAGTGGGACAAGAGGTGTGGAGACACGCCCAATTTTAAGACTTCTGCTTTTATATGGTCATGCATTTCCTTCCTGTGTCCTGGTGTAAATGTTTGCCATTGTTTGTATTGTTTCAGAGGAAAGTGAACACTTTGTGTGGTTTGGCCTTTTGCCGCATTTAATATTTTTTCATTTAAGAACATTATAAATCTTTTGACGCACGATTTATTTTGATTTCTTAATGGTGCCTGCTAAGGCAAACACACTTATGCAGATTGAATGCAGATTTCAATCAATATGTCAGGTCTGAATATACTTCTCAGGTCTGTAACAAAGCAGACTAGCTTTTCCATTTGAACATTGACATAAATCACTACCTGAGTTAAGTGCCTTTTCTTCTTTAAACATTTTCTTTTATTGTTGTTAAAACATATTTTAAACCTAAAATTTACTTTGAGGTTAACTTTAAACTTGTTAAAAGCTTTGATCTTTTCCTGCTTTTACTTCTCATGTTATTTTAAATGTTGTTAATTGCTTTATTTATATGACACTTTTTTTAAAAATAGTTCTCTATTTCTTGTTGCATTGAAAAAAAAAAAAATATATTTTTAACATTTTATTTAAATGTGTTAAGTAATTGAATTTTTGTCTTTAAAACAAATGAAATCTACCATATGTATGGATGTCACCAAATGAAATTATCCTATGATTTACTCACCCTTAAGCCATCCAAGATGTATATGACTATCTTCTTTCAGACGAACACAATCGGAGATATATTTAAAAATATTCTTGCTCTTCCAAGCTTTATAATGGGAGTGAATGGCGCTCAAGATTTTGTACTCCAAAAAAGTGCATCCATTCATCATAAAAGTAATCCATACGACTCCAGGGAGTTAATAAAGGCCTTCTGAAGCAAAGTGAAGAAAAATATCCATATTTAAAATTTTACAAACTAAAATAACTAGCTCGCTTCACTTCAGAAGACCTTTATTAAACCCCTGGAGCCGTAAGGATTACTTTTATAATTGATGGATGCACTTTTTTGGAGCACCATTCACTTCCATTATAAAGCTTGGATGAGCCAGGATATTTTTTAATATAACTCTGATTGTGTTTGACTGAAAGAAGCAAGTCATATACACCTAGGATGGCTTGAGGGTGAGTAAATCATGGGATAATTTTAATTTTTGGGTGAACTATCACTTTAATGCATGCTTGTAACTTGCATTACTCACCATTTGATGTTTTACTAGAGCGTCATTCAGGGATTCACTTCATAAACTTAATGACTTCACAGTCAACCAGGACCCGTCTCACCTCACTCTGCTGCCCTTCCCTTCATGTGCTTCAGTGCTACTCTTTTGCCAGGCACCCCATTTGTACATAGTGTATTAGGAGAGTGGTGCTAAAAATAAGTGTAAGCGTAGAGGTATTGCACATTGTGTGTGTGTGTGTGTGTGAGATAGAGTGAGAGAGAGAGAGGACACACATGTCAGTAGGTTTATACTACGCATTTCAGCTTCCTCGTGCTCCAAAACTTCCGGACTGCCATATTTATGAATCCCTGTGGTGGGCTGCTGTTATAACTAGTGTAAACAAGTAGCCAGCACAAGGTATTTTTGACCTTTCCGATGCCTCATGCTTTGACTGCCCAGTGTTTGAAAGCTCTCAGTTATGCATCGGCTGACCGCGCATCAGAGTTCATGTATGCGTGTAATTCATGTAAACCAGTGTGGAATCTTTAAAGTCATGAGCAGCGGGGCCGTTTTTCATTTAAAGGGGACCAGGGCACTAACAGGAAACAATAGTCTCTAATTAGCTATGAACGATTCTAGGAAATTTAACTTGTTTGTGTGTTAATTGTTGTTGTAACCTCTATTTAATTGTGTGGTTGTGTCTGTCACTTTTTACTTAGTTTTAGTTGTTTTAGTTGTTTGAAGAACTTATTCATTTTAGTCTACTTTAATCTGTTTAATCTATTTCCATCCATCCATGGGTTTTGTCTTATACTTAAACCAGTGGGTTACGTGTGGTGGGTATGCGAACAAAATGGGTTTTGCAGTTCATTTCATTCTACCCCCACCTTAACCCTTTGATGCTCTTCAGTCATTTTGACAGAATTTTTTTTTTTTTTTAAGAATTTTTTACTTCATTGGAATGGTACAAAACTTGGTAAATGTTTTGCCACTTGCTATATGAACACACACACACACACACACAAAATCATGAAGATGATTCGAAAAGGTTTAATGGTCCTGAAAAAAATAGTCACACCTGTGCTCCTCGCAAAAATGAACGCATTGGAAATGAATGGGAGACGAATTTCATCTAGTGAAAACTATTGGTACTGCAGTCAAACAAATTCTTACTCAAAGCAAATTTTTTGAGATATCAAGCTCAAATTTGGAACACAACTTTAGATTTATGGCTTTGATTTTCTTGCAGTTTAAGAGTAAAACGTGTTTTTGAAAATATATATATTTTTTTAAGAAAAATTGAAATAATTGAATTTTTTTATATTTTTAAAAAAATAGTATTTTTGTGCATTTTTCATAACAATAAACGTAAAATTCTGTAACTTTTAAGTTAAATTTTTAAAACCTTTTTCACTTCAGCAATAATTTGCCAAGTATCATCTTTAAAAAGAGACCAAAATTAAGTCTGTGCTCTAAAGCATTCAAAATTTTATTCTCATATTTTTCAAAAAGTGAATACATGGATTGTAACTACAGCGTAAATATAACTTAGTACCATAAAATCCCATAAAAATACATAATATTAAATAAAAAACATTATCAAACTAAAATATAGTACATTCATTTCATTGGGAAAAAAATTGGTCATTTTTGACTGACATGTGAAGCGCACCAGAGGGTTTTAAAATAAAATTAAAATCGAGCTTGTATTTCTGCCGTAAAAGTTCAAATACATGACATCCAATCAAATTACCTCATCTTTTGTGGTCAAAACTGACTGCATACACACAAAAAGAGCATGCATATGATGCCGCCTTAACAAATCTCTCAACATTACTGCCGTTCTCGACAATGTACCTTTGTAAAAGTGTGGATTTAGCACTTATTATCATGAAATACAAATATAGACTGATTTAAGACTCAAACTTTCTTCGATTTAAAAAAAAAAAACATACCCTGTGTGATTTCTTGTTTTTAATGTTGAAAAATGCAATTTTTCCCAAATATCCACACGGTTGGAAATGTGACATTGATTTTATACAACAGTTCAACAAACAATGCTCTCTCACCATTCCTGTTTTTTAGCACACACTCTTTTTGAAATGAAACGTATGTTCTTCCGTCATCTCCGGGTGTGTTCATATGTAAATTGCACAAGCTCATTTTTCAAAAACCATACATTTATCCGCCCATAGACCCTCCCCTCGAAGAAATCAGGACAAAATTGGTTGAAAGTAGACGGATTAAAACACCAGTTGTAAACGAGAACTTGTCTCCCTCATCTACTTGTGATCCGATCGACCAAAACGCATCTTTATACCAGGGCTAAAGTGGAAGAGAAGGGGTACACCGAAGGATGTTAAATGCCTCAGGGGGTACACCACTCTTAAAAAGTCTGGCCTTAGAGCCTTAGACAAATGATTTTCATTCACTTCAGAAGCATCTCTCCAGCTGTACAGCTCATGCACTTGTAAAGCAGCACTGGCATGTGAAAAGCTGCAGGAAGAGCTTTTATTATCTTCATTAACCATGTTAATGTCATATGGAAAGCATCAGCTCAAAGGGAAAATTGAACGGTGCGACTGAAAACTTCATGTAGTTCTAATCAGTTTTTACTGTTCTGTATATGATCTCCTTTATTGGTTTCTATAGAATATATTTTTGCATAAAATCCTGTTAAAGTGAAGGTCATCATATGCAAGCAATTTTTTGCAGAACTTTTGCTGTAGATTTTTACTACACCAATTAACATTTTGCTGTCTTTTTTTTTGTCGTTGCAGTTTGCTCAAGTAAAGACATCAGAAATAACGTGACCAACCTGCGGGTGCTGGAAAACTGCACCGTGATCGAAGGCCACTTAAAGATCCTACTCATGTTCACGACCAAACCGGAGGATTTCCGTGGCCTGAGTTACCCCAAGCTGACAGTAGTGACGGACTACTTTCTCCTGTTCCGTGTCTATGGCCTAGAGAGCCTCAGCGACCTGTTTCCCAACCTCACGGTGGTGCGAGGCAATAATCTCTTCTTCAACTATGCGCTCGTGCTGTTCGAGATGCTGCAGCTGAAGGAGATCGGCCTTCACAGTCTGATGAATATCACCCGTGGGGCCGTGCGTGTGGAGAAGAACCCCGACCTCTGCTACCTCTCCACCCTCGACTGGTCCATGATCCTCGACTCGGTGGAGGACAACTACATCGTGGCCAATAAGAATGATCGAGAGTGCGGAGACGTTTGCCCCGGCACGGTTCAGGGCAAAACCACCTGCCCCCTCACCACCATCAACGGGGACTTCAGCGAGCGCTGCTGGAACCAGAAGCATTGCCAGAGAAGTATGTAACCTTTAGTACTTCTTTTAATTTCATCCCTCAGAAGGTATTTACACCCTCAAGAAGAATCCCACCCATTTTCCCCTCCCCCTCATCGGCAGATAATCGTTTCAAATCTTCGTTTTCACTGGCACACATGGGTAAAAATATTTACATTACCATAGAGTCTTGAGATGTTTTGAGAAGTGAGTGAAAAGTTGTCAGGCATGTGTGTGTGTCAGACTGTGTTGGCAGTACATTCACTGGTTTCTTTCAGCAATAGTGATGGCCAACACCAACCATGCTGGAAGCAACAGGTCAGGTGATCAGCTGCAGTTAAGTAAGCCAAGTTTCTGTGTCAAAGCATGAACCATGTTCCAGATTATGACGCAACTGCCCTGTTTGTGCAGTAGTTTGGGGTGTGGGTGGTGCTTTATGTAGCTGTTTGTGTTTTTTATTACCTGACAGGATCAGTTGGAGTGGCCAGTTGCACATTGTTAGCTAGATACTGCGATGAGGCTGTCTGCAACAGTTTGGTTCATCCATTCAGTTCAAAGTGACGAAGAGCTTGAGTTTGAATATACGGAAGAACTTTGCATATTGGTGCAAAGCCCTTGAGCTCGCATAATTACGCAACATGTGGGACATATAGTGTAACTGTTCTTTGGACCAGCTGTATGGTGTCATGTGTGTCTGAAGGCATGATCCTGTTCTGCTTGATAATGGTCTTTCTACAGCCCCATTTTAAAAAGATTTCCCTCTCGCTGTGTTTGCTTAGGCAGGTGTGAGCAATTCGTTTTAAAGCTAGTGTTGTCACGATACTGAAATTTCCAACTTCGATACGATACTTTAAAGGATTAGTTCACTTCAGAATTAAAATTTCCTGATAATTTATTCACCCTCATGTCATCCAATATATTTATATCTTTCTTTCTTCAGTCGAATATAGTGGATTTAAGCGGCTACTAGGGCTGCACGATTAATCGTACGATTTGAAAAAACCCATTGAAATCACGCTTAAGCGATTTGTCTTAGTGCGATTATGAAATTGCATAGCTCCAATAATTTTTTATGCGTGGCTTGTCAATGAATTATCGCTTATAAGGTGCATTTGAAAAAACAACATGCGTCAAACATCTTTCCAGACATGAGAAGCATTTATTAATATCTTGTCCAACAAAAGAAAACATTTAATAATATGTTTTACTCCAAACTCACTTCATAACAACAGTTGAGCATCCTTCTGTCAGATGAAGTGGCTTCTTACACAGAATATGGCAGTCGTGTGTTTATTAATCATGTTTAATCAATCAAAATGTTTCAATCTTCTGTTTATTCAGCTACAGCGATTGTTAGGATTTCCTGGAATGACGCATGTTCTACTTCGGCAGCAAGGCATATTTGCCGTTTCTGCCCGAGAGCGCCCTCTGGCTTTCAGATGGAGAAGCATTTACTACTGATCACAGAGCCGTACAACTCTGACAAGCTACGCATGAAATAATCGCAGCCATTGCCAAATCACGTGCGATAAATCGTGCAGCCCTAGCGGCTACCAAGGGGTTGAAGGTCCAAATTAGAGTTTCAGTGCAGCTTCAAAGAGCTCTACACGATCCCAGACGAGGAATAAGAGTCTTATCTAGCGAAACAATCTGTAATTTTCTTAAAAAAAAAAAAAAAAAAAAAAAAAAAAGTATATACTTTTTAACCCAAAAAACTGATGTGCCACGCATTATGTAATCACATTGGAAAGGTCACGTGCGACGCGGGCAGAAGTACCGAGCAAGATTTTCAAAAGATTTAAACATCCAGGATACGCACTCAAAAAGTCCATTTTAAACAATAAACTAACACAAAGGCATATAAATATGTGTCATTCAACATACAGCAACTTTTGAACGGTCCTCCTTCTCCACACTTGTAAACAAGTCACCGTGACCTTTCCAACGTGATTACAATTATTAGAGCTAGTGCAAGATGAGCATTTGTGGTTAAAAAGTATATACATTTTTATTTTTATTTTTTAGAAAATGACCGATCGTTTCGCTAGTTAAGACCCTTATTCCTCGTCTGGGATTGTGTAATTTGGACCTTTAACCCATTGGTAGTCGTTGAAGTCCACTATATGGAGAAAAATCTTATCAAAAAAATTTCTTATCAATTGAAGAAAGAAAGACATGAACATCTTGGATGACATGAGGATGAGTAAATTATCAGGAAATTTTAATTCTGAAGTGAACTAGTCCTTTAAAAAAAATATTGATATTCAATACCATTTTCGAGTGGTAAACTGCCATATATACTGCCACACAGAAAATTTATCTCATAATTTTTTGATAATTTGGTTAATTTTGATGCAATAGCTTACACACAGAACAGCAAGGCGTTATTTGAATCGTTGAACAAAATTAAAAAAAAAAAATAAGACCCTTAAATAAGTGTCAGTAATAAAATAAGAACAAATAAACAAATTGCAAACGATAGCACAAATAAATACAATAGAATAAAGAGACAAATGAAATAAACATGGCTTTAAGTTGTTTCAAGTGGGTCTAACAGTAGTATTCAGGTAAATACTACAGAAATTAAATAATCAAATGTAAAATAACACTGGATAGTTTTCATTGTAAAAATTTAATTCAGATTAATGTTTACAATTAAAGTTACAAAAGTTATCCAATCAAGAGCAGATTTTCTCTGTCTTTTGTTCTTTGATTAACATGACAGACAGCAGCAGGTTTATTAGGCTGCTGTCACTTTAAGACCTTATGCACTGATCCAATATACTGTTACACAACATGTTATAGTAATAATTAACTACATACTATTATTTTCCCTCAACTATTATGTTTCAAATCTGACTGTATTTACATGAACACTTGGCAAGGCGGACATTTTGACATAATTTTGTATGTATTTGACCATTTAAGCACAATAAACCACTAAAAAAAGAAGTCAATTTGGTATTCGCAAGCTGTTTGAGAGGTGGCTTTATGAGAGCGCCACTTATATAGGTCAGTGATGTGCACGCTTTTGGTGTGAGTGCAAAACGTGGGAATTAATAAAATTATGCGCAATACAAGCACTATTCAAACGTAGCGATTGAGAGGAGGCGGGTGCATGTCAATTCGCCGTCGGAGAGAAGAGAGCAAGAACGCGCAGCTGGTGTTTGTGTATCGATACTGCAGAAAAGAAGTATTGGAACCATTTCAGATATTTCAGTATTGATACATATCGAAATATCTATTTTTGACAACGCTATTTGAAGCAAAAATCCCTTTGTCTTACATTGAGAGAGGGCACCAGTCATATTATCTAGTGTCCAAAATAGATACATAGAGGTGGGCTCTTTTGACTTGGCAACCATTCAAACCACACTGCAGCATGCTAAAGCCATTCCATAATTTACACAGCAAAAATATACTACCTTTAAAAAGTTTTGGACGTTTTTGAATGTTAGTGTAAAAACTCCTCAACTTTTCAATTAACAGATAGCTCATTTTTGTAACTCTTTTTAGTGGAGTTGAGGGACAGACTGCCTGGAGGTGATTAATGCAGGAGGAAGGATTTGCTGAAGTCCTTGTTAAGTACTTTGATAAAATCCTTGTTCGGTCTGCTTTGACTCATGTCTGCTGAGTTGCAGTTGGACAGTAGAGGATGGAGTTTTTGGCCAAAGGCAGAGATTAAAAAAGCATTATCTAATGATAGAATCAGTCCTGGCGTGCTGCTTGGTTAGTGGTGAAGGACTTGTGGTCAGGGGTCCAATATTTCTGAGAACTTATAAAACCACAAGGCCCTAAAGAGCAAAGAGATACAGAGAGATGAATGTTGTTTTTAAACAGCTTTGATTTGTGTATGTTACGCAGACCTCACAGTGTTTGTTGTGTGTACCACAGGAATTATATTCTCCGTCTATAATGGATTGGATAATGAAAGTTGTGTGGATTTTGTTGAAAATGGCTGAATGTGTAAAGTGAGTATATTTTGTGCAGCTTTATGAGAGGTTTTCTGCCATTTGGCACTTGACCTCGAGAGCTAATTCTGACAATAAGTCTCTTATTTTCGTCATTCATGTTGTAGCAGTGCCCTAAAACATCAGCAATATACAATTTTTCCCTGGGACATATAAATTTGAACCTAAAATACTCTTGGGGGGGAAAAAGCACTAACTTTTCAGTGCCTTAGTGACATACTACCAGATAAAAACGGGGCCACTGACATCAGTCATGGTTGGTCCTATCGCAGGTGGTTGGCCAAGAGAGACGTTACTGTTTACACTTGGCAATGGCTTTGGCATCTCAGATATGTCTCTTGTGACCACTTGTGGTCAGATTTTGTTGAGAGGAGAGCCTTTGAACTCATAGTTGCATACATCACTTACTATATCAGTATATTGCTTCATAGAAAAAGGCACAGAAAGATATATTTAAGATCTCAGATATATTTAAAACATTTTTACATTAAAATACCACACAATGTTTATAGATTTTTAATCAGGCATTTGTATTAATGGAATTTATCCACCTTATGCAAAACGTTTTTTTTCTGTTAATGTGCGAGACTTTACGATTCATTAGTGGCTATAGGTAAATTACTAGAAGAACAACAAAGTTTTTGCACTACAAACCAGTGTGTTTATGATCATAAATTGAAAAAATATGATAACAAATATCAGTTTGCGGTATCAAGCAGCATAACAGACTGCTTTTTATACAGCTAAAATAACTGAAAAGACAACGAAAGCCTCGCACATTCAAGTTATAAATGGTAAATAAATTAATTAATTTAGAGGAGGCTTTTATCCAAAACTAATGATCTGTCACAGCAATAATTTGCTTATTGATCAATTATGTCACTGCATACAGCATAGTAAAGATGTTTTGTGAGGTCCGTATATGTGCAGGATTTTCATAAATTATGTAATCAGACAGTTTTACTCTTTAAAAGCTGCATGTAACTTGCAAAGTTTAAATTATATATATATTTTTAGTTTCTTTCACTCCAAAAGTGGTTTGAGTAATTATTTAAAGGCGTTTAATTCATTGTTTATTCAGGGTTCCCGCAGGGTCTTAAAAAGTCTTAAATTCTGAACTTTAAATTTAAGGCCTTAAAATGTCTTAAAAACGGCCAGATTTTCATCTGAGGTCTTAAATTTCCTTTAGTCAGGTCTACATTTTTTTTACCCATTTCCAGAAACGCTGCCCACTGAAAGTTATTGCAAAGTAGCAAAAAAGTAGCGAGTCGTAGTTCTTTCTGGGGTATATTGGTGTTGGTACGTACGCAGTGATAAAACTACAAATCCCGTGATAAATGCAATACCTGCCCGCGAAATACGTCTGCGTCTCCTCAGAGTTTGTTAAAGTTCGGCTACGTGTGTAAAATGGGAAAGTGTACTTTCAACGAGACATGGCTAGATCACAGCGATTTCTGCTGTTGGTTACAAGCGGTACCCAGCTCCAGGTACAAGGCTCACTGCAAACTTTGCAAAAAAAAAAAAAAAAGAAATTCAATTAGGGACTCTGGGTGTGAAGGCGCTGGAGTCACACGCCAGAGCAGAGAAACACAAGCTAGCCGCAAAATGCCTTCAGCGGACTCGGCCATTTAGCCTCACCACTGCCGTCGTCCTCCTCAATGCCTGGTCCCTCCTGTCTCCAGCGCAATATCATCGCATCTCCGTCGAACAACCTTCGGGGTAGTGTTGTCACGATACCAAAATTTTGACTTCGATATGATACCCAACTTAAATATCACGATACCGATACTTAAACGATACTATGGCAAAAACCTAAAACAGCAGGAAAAGTAAATAAATAACATATGACAGAACTTCTTCACCAGTGTGCAGGCTGATACTTCTGGATGCCATGAAGTTAGAGTTAGACTTAATATAATTTTTAATGTTTATTATTTTCATGCTCAATAAAATTGTAAATTATTTGCTGTTATGCTTTTTTTATACATTTAGGTGTTTTTGATTTTTGATTTTTTGAAGATTATTGTAAAAATTATATTACTGTAAATAATTAGAGCAATGTTATTAAAGCATAAATTGGTTTAAAATAACTGTATATACCCTTTACATATTTATGTATTTTTAAATTAATTTTATATTTGCAACCAGATATCACTTATTAAAATTAGACTCAATAATACACCTCAGGTCTGCTTGCACGAGTAAAATAAATAAAAAACACTCATTTAATGTTTGAGAGCATAAACATAATGCTGGTATCACACTAACCTGCCGCTCTTTAAATTTTTTGTACAAATCGGGATATTTGTCGGCAAGATGCTTTTGACTCCCTTCGCTTGCGCTATTTTGTAACGTCTTTTGCAGACGGGCTTTGTGGTGTCCGTGGGCTTGCCCTGGCTGTCGGCAATTTAAGTAAAATAATGCCATATTTCGCTTCGTGCATCTGCTTTCTCAACAATTTGTGGACGGTCTGCAAGAGCACCTGTATTTGCAACCATACCTCTCGTTCCGTCACCATAAAAGCCGTTGCGCAGTTGAGAGGAATAAACGTACTCAATTTGCCTTAGAACACACTGCACACTGCCCCCTGCTGTCGCACATTAGGAAATACAGCTGGCACTCAAAGTACCGGTACTAATAAAATGAAGAACCGGACCGTTTTTAAAAGCAGGGTATCGCGATACATTTCTAGTACCGGTATATCGTGCAACACTACTTCGGGGTACTTTTGGATCGACTGACACATCGAAAGCTGAGGTGCTTTGGATACTACACACGGTGACTAAACACTACTCATTTAATAGCAACAGTGAGATTAACGATCTCGAAGCGAAGACGTTCTCCTGGAACAATGGAATTGTTAAGTCGAGGTACCTGGGCTCACAGTTCATGGGACAGTGCGGGACCCACACGCACACACATCAGATAATCCATGTTAGATAGATGGATAGATAGATACTCAAATTATCCCGAGGTAAGTATCTATCTATCTAACATGGATTATCTGGTGTGAGTGAGTGTGTGTGCGCTACATTGGTTGTTACATGGGTTAGAGTAGCCTGTTCAATCTCTATTAGGCTATTAATATGCTGTTTTGTAATGTAAATAAATATGAGATGAAATCTATTCTATTTGAGGGCAAGTTTGTTTTAGCCTATTTTCATTTTGAGCCTAAGGTTTTGGGCATTTGGCACGTTGTTGGGTGTGGAAGGTTACCAATGTGATTGCTTTATCTGTAAATTAAATTAATGCTTTTTCATTGACTGAATTCATTGGAATAAAGTGATTTTTTTCAGAATTTCTTTGATTTTAATATTTTTTGGTAATGCGTCGTGTAGGTCTTAAATTTCAGTCTTTATGGTCTTAAAATGTCTTAAAAAGGTCTTAAATTTGACTGAAACCTGCATGAACCCTGTTATTTCATAAAAAGTTCTTTCTGCATTTTATTTCTTCATGCAATATATTAATGTTAGCATTAGTACATGAGGGCTTCTACACAACTTATCAGTTTGACAAGCTCCATAATAGTGTGTTAATCCCTGTGGGATTAAACCGTTAGTAAGGTAAATTTTCCTTGCTCATTAATCCCTCTACATGGAGGATCTCACACATACAGTCTCTCTCCCCCCACCCCACCCCCCATTCTTGATAATTTGCTGAGGTCCCTCTGTCCCATATATTGAATCACATTAAGAGCTTTTGTCTTACACACGTCTGTCCAGCTGCTGGATTTCAACAGGCGCATCAAGCGTGTCCCTCGCCCTCAATCCTGATCCACGTGGAGGGAGTTGCAGAATTTCATTGCTTAATTCTGTCTGTAGGTGATCAGCGGCAAGTGGTCGACTGCAGCCGCGCACCCTTTCCTGTGTCTGATCCAGAGAAAGAGGAAAGTTACTGGGGACTGCCAGATCAGCAGGCCTCTTGCACAGCTGCCTCTAAAAGAGGAGGAGGAGAGAAAGAGATAGTGAGAAAAAAAGAGCCTGTGGTAACTGCGCAGGGATGTGCTGCCAAAGTCCCTTTTGCAGATTTCCGCGGTTTTGTTGGCAGTCGTACAAAAGCGGTTTTGTTTCATATTTGGAATACTTTTGGAAGTGTTGGCCACTGTTTTTTCCCTGAGCAGCTTTACTCAATGTTGGCTGTTGGAAGCAGTAAAACGGATTTGAATCTAGCGCTGTTGAGGAATTAATAAAGTCTGATGGTAGATCAGGCCCTTTTTTAATGAATGTCTAATGCTCACTTATGCCACCCAACCGCACTAAACTGAATAACCGAGCATCATTGTGCATCACTGTGTTCTCCCTGTGGGGCACTGACACATTAAATGGGCAAATAAATAAGGGGCTTTCGCACCAGGTAGTTATAGGAACTTCGTTATAGGAACTAGCCACCAGGGTGGATTCACATATGAATCGCGTTTCTATCTTCTTCCGATTTGCATCAATTTACAAATTCAAAAATCCATTTTCTAAAGTGTTACACTTCTTTAACTTAACAGTACTACTTGAAGTTATTGACACGTTAAAGTGTTATTAATCGTGAAAAAAGGACTCAATGCAGTGCTCATGCTGACGGACACACAGGCGAAGCGTGAGCACAGATGCGCCTCTCAGATGCATGCGATCCCAAATTCAATTCTCTTTCACAGCTTATGGTGCTTACGTGGTCAAAACCACACACAGTTATGCCAAAATGCACATCGTATGGAGTATTCACGTAAACGCAGTCTGTTATGTCCTATGCAAGTGTAAACAGTTAGGAGAAAATCGGATGTGTAACAGTATATTAGATCTGTGCATTCATTCTATAAGGGACAGCAGCCTCATAAACTGTTGCCGTCTGTTTCATTATTGTTGATTAAAAAATTCACTCACTGCTTTTGACTGAATCACAATTGTATCTTTAATATGAATTAATTTATATCAAAATCATACAGTGAAGACTATACAGTTTTTTTTTTTTTTGCATTTGATTATTCAATTTCTGTAGTATTTCTTTCTACATGTTAAATAATCCTAGGCTACTGTAACTGGAAAAACGTCACATTTTATTCAGTGGGATTTTTTTCCTTCAAGACCTATTAAATTGTCTACTGCAGTCAATGTAACACAAAACACACAGTAAACTAGAATCAGATCTATGCATATATCAAATCAAAATTTAATTCAAAATCGAGAATTGATTTTGTGATCGTGACCTCAAGAATCATTTGAATCAAATTGTGAGGTACTAAAAGATTCCCACCCCTACCATTTAAGCGCGGCATTCAAAAACGTAAACAACTGGAGGATGGAGGATTCTGTGATCGGAGCTATGTTTTTTTTTTTTGTTTTATGTTTTTTCATGATAGTGGAGATTAATTGTAGATGACTAGACGTATAAGTTATGCAACTGAAAGAGCAAAAATGAGGGCTAAGAGACAAAGGGCCGGATTTACTAATGGTTTGCACCAACGCAAACCCCATTTTGGTGTTAAAGGGGACCTATAATGCCCCTTTTACAAGATGTAATATAAGTCTCTGGTGTCTCCAGAATGTGTCTGTGAAGTTTCAGCTCAAAATACCCCACAGATCATTTATTATAGCTTGTCGAATTTGCCCCTATTTGGGTGTGAGCAAAAGCACCATTTTTGTGTGTGTCCCTTTAAATGCAAATGAGCAGCTCCCGAGCCACTTTCCAGAAGAGGGCGGAGCTTTAACAGCTCATGCTTCGGTTGCTCAACAAAAACAAAGCTGGAGAATCTCACGCAGCCAAAATGAGGATTGTCAGTAACGGTGTTCAGCCTTACATTGTTCAAACTGGAGTCGACACTGATGGAGAGACTCAGGAAGAAGTTACAACTTTTAGAATGAAACTGGACGTTTCTGAACGGTTAGTGGATAAATTTATGTATTTGCTGTGGAGTTGATTCAACTCATCCACTAGCATGTGCCGTCATGTTCATCTTTTGTGCAAATCCAGCGTTGAACTGACCCTCGTTTGTGAAGCAGTCCGGAGTAAAATGACGGCATGGCAACAACACTCTACTACAACAACTCTTCCTCTTCTCTAAAGCAGCCCAACATGGCCCCACCAGGTTTTATGTAAATTTTAGGGTTAGTGATGTCACTAACCCAGGAAGAAGTACGTTGTAGTCCTTAAACAGAGAATTCTTTAAAAGAAAATATCTCCCTTTGCATTGAACTTTGAGCATCGCCACTTTGCAGATGTTGTTTATGCTCAAACAACAACATTACACACTAAATAAAGTTAAAAAAGTGAAATCATAATCAATAATTCAATCAGATCAATTAAAAAACTTCTGTCAGGATTTACTAAAGACACAGTGAAAAATTAGCCCTGAAAAGGCATATGCATGACCTTATTGCATATGCATTTGTAGGAATTTCCCTATCAGATGCAAAATTAATTATGCAAGGTGATTTACTAAGGTTTACGCTAGTCAGTTTACTGGCATTTGCGCCATTATTTACCTCCCAAAAAAGCATGTCTTAAACCAGATGCTAATTTGCGCAGCTCTTGGTAGATTGTGTTGCTCATTATGGAAATGATCTGCTGCGTCTGTGTTCTTTAATTTTCATGTTGTCAGTAGATCATGTGCAGAACTTTTCACTCCCATCGGCACTTTTTTGAAATTGCACTCTCACGCTAATTTGCCCTGTTTAGTAAATCTGACCCGTAATCTCATATGACAACTTGCAGTGCTACATATCATCAATGCTGAGAAAAGAACACAAGACAAAGGCGACAGGTAAATGGCGTTAACATTACCTTTCTGTATGGTCCATCTATCGTTGTTTTCCCATGTTCGTGGAGTTAGTTCATAGAGTAAGTATATGTAAACTGTGTTTACACAGCTTTTTAAAAATGATGGGTACCAATAGCTCTAGGTACTATGAAAACATTCCTCCGGTGCAAAAGCAGCTATAGGGTAAACGGGAACCATTACGATGATGTACCTGAATGCTTTATTAAAGATGCTTGTGTAGTACACGTTTGAGAGCAGTTTCAGCCTGTTCTTCACACCTGTGAAGTTCGCTGTCAGTGTAAAGTCCATGTTTTGTGTTAGATCTGTTAGGGGAGTGCCGAGGCTTCTGTTCAGGCTGTCAGCCAGTGCTGAATGAGGCTGGGCTTCCCCCGGCACTGAATATTTTACACACATTATAAAATGATCTTCATTATCTGTCCTCAAAGGGGATTAGAAACACAGCTGGGATGGAGAAACAGTAGTTTTTCTGAGAAAATTGAAACGCTACAAGCCTAATGTTTAAGTTTGTGGCTTAATGTCTACATCCCCAATGACAGATTGCATTTGGCTTAGAGAATTGGCTCATATTTGATTAGCTAGTACAGTATGTTTCTTTTTTTATTATTGAAATAATGAGCTTTGTGGTGCAAATTCGTATCCGATTTGCAAGGCTCTGTCTGGGTCATATAGTTAGTCTGACTGCTTATGCACCCACGGCAATGTTGAGGAAACTTCTCTGAAACCGTAGCTTCCCAAGCTACATGCTACACATAATTTAAAGTCATTAAAAGTCTGTCTACCCTTTTAAAAAGTCTTTTATGACAATGCAAGCTACTAACAAAGCTACAAGCTCAAAATAGCTCACTGGATGATGCTTAAGGGTGTGTTAATTTAGGAAACAAAGTTATTTAAAGTACACTACAGTTCAAATGTGGAAGTGGTAAGATTTTTAATGTGTTTGAAATAAGTCTCTTATACTAACCAAGGCTGCATTTATTTGATCAAAAATACAGTAACTGCAATATTGAGAAATATCATTACAATTTTCTATTTTAATGTTTTGTTTGTTTAATGTAATTTATTCTTGTGGTGCAAAGCCGAGTTTTTAGCATCAGTACTCCAGTCTTCAGTGTCACATGATCCTTCAGAAATCAATCTAATATGCTGATTTGCTGTTCAACATACACTAAAGAATTGTCTTATTTATCATGTTATTATCTTATTATCATATATGTTTACTGCAAGTAAGTTGTAAGCTGTATGGATTTGATTCACTAAAAAGAACCATCTTGTTGGTTCAGGAATTGGTTGGACTGCATGGTTTGGCACTGTAGATGTTTTAGTAGTGTTGTGGTGCCACTGAATAGCAGTACAGGAAACACCGTCTGAGTGTTTCAGTACGGTTCTGCACACATCGATGGAATAATGCACGTGCAGGACATTTTTACGTATCCAAACATCATTCTATTGTGGTGTTATTTTTTAAAAATGGAACTGGTTCTGAAAAAGAACATGAGAAATTAAGATAAAGGCTAGAGGAAACATTTTAATGAAGCGGTTTTATTTTTAACACTCTTTATAAATGTAGACCTTGATACTTCCTGTATTTTTTTCCATGTGAGATTCCCACACATCAGCATCCTTCACGTCTCCATCCGTTTTAATCTCTGAGGGCCCGTAAGGGTCAGTTTTGTCACCCGCTAGAAAATAACTCACCAATACTTGTTATTTATGTGTGAAAGCGGGATCTTATGTGTACACTTGTTTCTCAGTGCTGCTTAGAAACGCAAGTAATTCCTGGCTGAAAGTGTGTGAAAAGTGCACATAGGGGTGTATCCTATGGGAAGGACGGTCTACGGCAGGAGGCTACATTTATCGAGTTCCCCGTTTCCCCCTCAGTTGCCTGATGCTTCGGTACTACAGGATACACTGGCGCCAGTTCAATCTCAGCATGGAACAATAGCTGTTACCGAACTTCACAGAATGTTCATCCCAATTGTTTCCAGGCATTGTTAGGCTGCTTCCTACTGGGACGTTATGAATGGTCCCAGGGGCAGAGCTCCTAGACCCTCTGACCATCACCACCGCCACTATTAGACAGGAACCAAACCCTTTAGTGCGGCGCTTCGCTGTGGGGAGGAAAAGATTGTTTTCTCCCAGAGTTCAAGGGAAGACCAAGGCATGTGTTAGGATCTGTACACAAGGAATTTGCTTGAATTGAGAGAATGGGAAAATGGGTGATGGATATAAACCAGTGAAGACCTTATCAGTCCCATAGAAACTTCCTGATAACCACTCACAAAATATGTGAAAGTGGCATTTTTATTTGCACAGGCTTGCATTCCTCAGAAAATGTTAAAATGTAGTTTGAGGAAGTGATTGTTTTAAGTCAAATAGTTGATCAAATAGCAGTTTTCAGTCATATGTGTACCTTTGTGAAAGTCAGTGTTGTTATTATTAATCAAAAAACTATCAAAATGTGTTTTTAATTTAAATAAAACTGAATAAAATCAAACATAATTATATGAAAAACTTAAACTTGAATGATGAAATTTGAAATGTTGAAACTTGATGAAAATTAGAAATGTTGCCCTGGCAATTCACTTAAATTATAATAATTAACCCTTTAAATAAGTTTAAGTTGATGTACTAAAATACTACTAAAAAGTGCATAACAAAATTACTAAAACTAGTATATAAATAATACTAAAGTAACACTAGTGAAATTGGGTAGTGTTTGAGTGCATCATGTTTAGCTATGAACCACGATTTGCTGCTTTCTTAGTCATTTTCAGTTGGTTTTTTGGGTGGGACATTCTCATTCTAGCATTTGATTGGACAAAGCATTTGTATTTGTATTTGATGGGTCAATATTTTTCGTCTGTTTTCTTGGAAGACAGAGACTTGAATGTGTAAGTGAATTTTGTCAACATTTAGCAGATTAGCCTTGAAGTTTATACACTGTGTTCCAAATTATTATGCAAGAGACAAATCAGTAAGATTTGTTTGAAAATGTATTTCTACACCCACTGTAAATGTTTCTCTTTGTGAGGTTTGGTTAGTGGTGTCTGAAATGCATCTTTACGCACAACCGCCAGCCTGCATGGCGAGGTTCTCAAGACTCCAGAGACACCAGCAGCTTCAAATACCCGTTTGCTGCTCAACACTGGCTTGTTTTATAGCTGCCCTTTTAATACAATTTTTTTTTTTGATAGGAACTTTCATTAATAAGCCTTTGAGTTCTGCTGTGCTCTAAATCACTCACAAATCTTATGATAATTCGATAATCTCCATTCAGTTTCACACAATATTAGTTGTTTTCATGCCTTTTGCACATCATTGCACCAATTCATGCTTTTCATCTTCAGAAAGATCTTTCTTCCTCCCTATATTGCATGAGAACTGTGACTTGCTTAATAATGTGAACAACCTCTAAGTAGGGTTTCCATAGATCTGGCAAATTATTTTGTCTGAGATTGATACCAGTTATCTAAAAAGACATGGATAAATAAACAAACAAACAAACATTTTCTTAGAAAAACTAAAATCTGAATCTTTATTGTACTGAAATCTTACTGATATGTCAATTGCATAATAATTTGGAACGCAGTGTAGACTAAAAAGCCAAAGGAACTCAAATAATGTTGATTTCATTTCTTAAATAAGCAGCTTTTTGATGTTCGCTTAAAATGTAGAACTTAAGCGCAAGCCATTTTCAAAACTCTTCCGTAGCAAGTTCTCATTAAGCACCTTGTAGCCTCCTAAAACACACATGTTCATAAGCCCAGCCAGAGCCACTTCACTTTTCTCTCTTCCTTTCTCACCCTTGTTCTCTCTGTCATCACTGTCTGTGTTTAAACCATGCACTCACTCTACGCCTTCATCTGCAGTCAATCTCCTTCACTCCATCCTTCTTTCTCTAGCACAGCCTTACTCAACAAAACGATCTTCCTCTTGGTGAAATGTGGCTTCTGAACATGCTTCCCTAAAAGTGCTTCCCTAAGCCTCTTTTTAAATAGCACTTTTGTAATATCAGGAAATTAATCATGCCATACTCAGCATTAATCCGCTGTAATTATATGGGCTCTGCAGCATTTTGTGGATGGATGAAAGCATGCATTCATCAGGTGGAGTTTTTCTTACCCTGATGAGCAGAAAGCCAAAAACCCATTTTGAAGGTTTTCTCTTCCCACTTATGAGGTCACTGGAAGATCTGGAAAAAGATTGGGATCCTTCAGCCACTTAAAAGAGACTATATAACTATATGTCATTGCAAATTGTCCATGATTACTGATTATAATAAGATGATAACAGTCTGTTTATTGGATCTGGTTAACTTTTTTTGAAGTTTCCACAGACTTTGTTTGGCTCTTTTGGATGCTTGAGCTGATATCAAGGCTGTACACTCAAGTGGAGCCCCTCTTTTAGGGCTGAGACAAGTCCAGTGAGTGTCAAAGGCATTATTAACTGAGTCTAAAGCCTTACTGCTCCTGGAATCCCAGACATCCGAAGCATTCATTAAACCTCAGCAGACAAGCATTTCATCAGTGTTCCTTACAGTTTTTCATTCAAAGCTCTTGAAAGCTGTGAAGATAGCCAGTCTCTTTAGATGTTCTGCACATCTGTAGATCTGCTTTCATGCTGATGAATAGTGTTTTAACTTAATCATGGCAATCAGATTTGACTTGTGAAGCACCGAAGCGTGAAATATAAAACAAGATTCGTCTTATTTTATCCTGGATGTTGGCAGTGTATTTGTTTTGTGCAGTCCTACGCAAGGAAAATTTATTACTGAAGTATTTACTTTTTGGTTACAATCCTTTCTAGATTTTCTGGTTATTTTAAAGAGATCAAAGCCTGCAGAGAGAGGTATTTCTACACTGGGTCTCCAAACTGTCAGAACATTGCTTGCAGTTGGCTGAAATTTCAAAACCTCAGCTTTAGTCAGTTTATAAAGAATTAAATACAAAGCTGCTGTAACAGATTTTGCAATTGACTTGTTGATTTAGTGATGCCATCCGGTTTTTCTTAAATTTTATTTGATCTTATTTTATTTTAGTTGTAATGTTTTAGCTCTTCTTACCATGAGTTCCCTATGGTCATGGCTGTGTGTCTCCTCCTCCATGTCTCTATAATCATGTAATTTTCTAAATGCATAATCAGTTAGAGTGGGTTGTTGTGCTTCTAACATTTCAGTTTACATAGATATTAATAGGGCCACATGGAATCTGAACAATTTCTTCCTGTTTTGTGCTAATTGTGTAGGAAAATACATCGCTGCTACCTTTGCTAGAAAATGCTGAGCTTCCTAGATACATTCTGAAACTATACAATAACTTTGTGTGAGAAACAGACCAAAATGTTAGTCATAATTGAGCTGTAGACCTCTGTGGCCAGATCATTGAGTCAGAAAGTTAACTTAATTGTCCAACTCATTCATGTGCAAAAGAACTATTTGTTTTTCAGACAACGGACATCACAAGCTGAGAAGAGCTAGGGGTGGATGCCAAGATTTTCAGTGGATTGAGTCAAAAGAATTAAGTCAAGCGATGAATTAATAATGATTTTGGTCTGTTTTCACACAAAGCTATCCTATGTCTTCAGAAGAATTGGAATATGCTCGGATGTTCCTGGCTGTATCTTTCCCTTTTCAGTTTTAAGTAGTGTTGTCATGATACTGGAATTCGATACCATGAACAATATCGATAATTGATACAGTTTTCAATACCATGGGGAAAAACTGTGATATATACGGCGATATAGATATTTTTAATATATCATAATTTTTGGTCCATCCATTGAAACTCTAGATAATCAATATTTTCAAGCTTCAAAAAGTACATGACACACCGTAACAGTAATCCATTGAATTGAATGAATTGAATGCACTGATCCAATATACTGTTACACACATACGATTTCTCAACTGTTTACGTTCACTTAAGACAAAACTGACTGTTTACATGAATACTCGCCAAGATGGGCATTTTGACAATTTTGTGTGTATGGGACCATTTTAGGCTGGGAAAAAGAACTCTGTTTGGTAGTTGCAAGCTGTTTGAAAGGCGGCTTAATGTGTGTTCGGTTTGGGTGTGAGGGCGAATCAGTAAAATAATGCAATCCCGCACCGAAATTCAGGCCCTATTCAACATGGGTGAGTGAGAGGAGGCGGGTGTGTGTCAACTCGCTGTCGGAGAGAAGAGAGCGCAAGAAAGCGCAGCTGATATCGGTGTATCGATACTGGGAAAAATTAGCATTGGAACCATTTAAAATATTTCCGTATCAATACATATCGAAAAATCATTATTTTTGACTACAATACTCTTAAGTGTCCTTTACAGATCCATCCCAAACCAGAGACTAGTGTTTCAATACACATTAATGTGTTACAGACCAAAAGAGAGATGGTGCTGTTTCAGTAGCCTTAGGGGTGTGTTGTACAGACTGATCCTCAAGCTTCAGTTTGGGGTGTGGTAGACATAGTTGATCTGACATTCCTCTCTGCAGTTTTTTTGAGAAAGAGAGAGAGAGGGAGATATGTCTCACATACAGTCATTAAAAGGATAGTTCACCCAAAAATGTATTCATTAATTTACTCACCTTTATGTCATTCCAGACCGGTGACTTTCTTTCCCGTAGAGCGACTTATTTAGAAGAACAATCAAAACGAAACAAATCAACATTGTACCCTACTGACACAGGGTTATTATAGTTAATAATGACTAAATCCATAAAAACATTTTTATTACTTGAAATGAGATAAACATTTACTGAAATAAAATGAAAACTAAAAAAAAACGCAAACGTAATTTAACTTGATATACTAAAATAAAGAATAAAATGTAATATTGTAATATTTGTAATATATTGATATTGAATTGAAATCGAATCGTGAAATTTGTCAATACCCAGCCCATATATATATATATATATATACAGTACAGTCCAAAAGTTTGGAACCACTAAGATTTTTAATGTTTTTAAAAGAAGTTTCGTCTGCTCACCAAGGCTACATTTATTTAATTAAAAATACAGTAAAAACAGTAATATTGTGAAATATTATTACACTTTAAAATAACTGTTTTCTATTTGAATATATTTGACAAAGTAATTTATTCCTGTGATGCAAAGCTGAATTTTCAGCATCGTTACTCCAGTCTTCAGTGTCACATGATCCTTCAGAAATCATTCTAATATGCTGATCTGCTGCTCAATAAACATTTAATGTGTACAATTGTACAAAATATTTGTGTACAATATTTTTTTTCAGGATTATTTGATGAATAGAAAGTTCAAAAGAACAGTGTTTATCTGAAATCTAATCTTTTGTAACATTATAAATGTCTTTACTGCCACTTTTGATTGATTTAATGCATCCTTGCTGAATAAAAGTATTCATTTCTTTAATTTCTTTTCAAAAAAATAAAAAGAAAAATTCGTACTGACCCCAAACTTTTGAACGGTAGTGTATAATGCTACAGAAGCTTTGTATTTCAGATAAATGCTGTTCTTTTGAACTTTCTATGCATCAAGGAATCCTGAAAAAAAAAGTACACACTGTTTTCAACATTGAAAATAATCATAAATGTTTCTTGAGCAGCAGATCAGCATATTAGAATGATTTCTGAAGGATCATGTGACACTGAAGACTGGAGTAATGATGCTGAAAATTCAGCTTTGCATCACAGGAATAAATTACTTTGTCAAATATATTTAAATAGTACACAGTTATTTTAAATTGTAATAATATTTCACAATATTACTGTTTTTTACTGTATTTTTAATTAAATAAATGTAGCCTTGGTGAGCAGACGAAACTTCTTTTAAAAACATTAAAAATCTTAGTGGTTCCAAACTTTTGGACTGTACTGTATATAACTAATAAAAGCACCAAAACACACAACAAAATGACTGAAACAAAATAAAATTAAAATGAAAACAGAAATTAAAAAATAATAATAATTGAACTCGATACTAAAATAACTGTACATTGACTTTCGATGTATAGACAAAAAACACACTGAGACATTTTTCAAAATATCATTCATAAATATCAATTCAATAAATTGAGACAATGAAACAAATTTCCTACATTTTTTTTTAATTTGCATGATGCCTCTGTGTTCATTCATCAACACATTAGTACAGTTGATGCGATGCGGTTTCATGAGTCTGGCTCGTCATGTCTAATTTAGATTTCCTGACTGTCATTGCAATACTCGAATCCATGGAAATGAAAGTAAAAACGTGAGCAAGTACGATCGTGATTTTAGAGTGTTTTTCCTCCATTACGGGTGGCTGGCTGCCTAATGAAAGTGTTTACGGCATCTGTCTCTGCTCTGCTGCTAGTAGCCACTGTTTCACCGCCTGCAGTGTGTCACATAGCGCTGTCACCTCTCTAAAACCACAATTAACCCCAAAACATAGAGACTAATTAATAGCTATCCTTCTAGCATCTCATTACTCCGTCTTCTTCTCACAGGCCTCGTCCAATCGTAGATCGAACGCACATCTCTGACGTGTTAGGCTGCCCGCAGAACTCTGCCGTGGCCTCATGGCCACACACATCCTCTTCAGTGCGCTCAATGAATGTGTAAGCACACATTAAAACAGCATCCTGTCAGGCTAAACAGGTTACAAGGACACAAATACACGTGATAAGGCCAAGAAAACTGACTGACTGCCAGATGATTGAGCCAAATGTGCACTCTCTGACGCAGTTTCACTCAGTATAAGATTTAGTTTTTTCATTCAAGCGTGAATGTCAATTTGTTTGGAACTCTTGAAACAGCCTAACGTTCTAAATGGCTTGTTCCACTCACCTATTTAAGAATCTTATTGAGTTCATTGTCAAGTGACCTCACTGCATCTTTTTATTGTCGTCATTGTTTAATTCAGCAAGTGGCATCCTGGTATGATGTTTTAAAATGTAAGCTTAAAAAATGATGGTTGTTGACACATTTTTATTAATAATAATTATTATATGAATAATCACAGACTAGTTCTTTTTGAACAAAGATGCAAATAACAAACAGTAGAACAAATATAAAATAAAAAACGAATGACATTAACAGTGCTTTACTTTTTTAATTTTACATCAATTTAACAGAAGCATTCAAGACAATACAGAAATTGAATAATCAAATGTAAAAAATAATCTCTGTGTATTAATTACAAATGATTTGATTATTATTAAAGCTACAAATGTTGTTCAGTCAAGAGCAGTCAAGATTCCCTCTTTTCTTTTGTTGCTTGATTAACTTTCATGACAGACAGCAGCAGGTTTATTATACTAAGACCTATTGCAATTCTGTGTATCTGACCATTCAAGCGCAATACACTACAAAAGAGAACTGAATTCAGGATTGCGCACTGTCTGAGAGGCGTGTTACATTTCGAGTGTGTTACAGTAAGTGCGAGGAACGCATGGAGATGGCTTAATAACTGTTTAAAATCAAGCATGTCCTGTACTTTTTCTTCACATTCATGCATGTTTTTTTCATAAAAAAACAACATCAGATGCGTACAGTACAGTCCAAAAGTTTGGAACCACTAAGATTTTTAATGTTTTTAAAAGAAGTTTCGTCTGCTCACCAAGGCTACATTTATTTAATTAAAAATACAGTAAAAAACAGTAATATTGTGAAATATTAATACAATTTAAAATAACTGTGTACTATTTAAATATATTTGACAAAGTAATTTATTCCTGTGATGCAAAGCTGAATTTTCAGCATCGTTACTCCAGTCTTCAGTGTCACATGATCCTTCAGAAATCATTCTAATATGCTGATCTGCTGCTCAAGAAACATTTATGATTATTTTCAATGTTGAAAACAGTTGTGTACTTTTTTTTTCAGGATTCCTTGATGAATAGAAAGTTCAAAAGAACAGCATTTATCTGAAATACAAAGCTTCTGTAGCATTATACACTACCGTTCAAAAGTTTGGGGTCAGTAAGAATTTTTTTTTTTTTTTTTTTGAAAAGAAATTAAAGAAATGAATACTTTTATTCAGCAAGGATGCATTAAATCAATCAAAAGTGGCAGTAAAGACATTTATAATGTTACAAAAGATTAGATTTCAGATAAACACTGTTCTTTTGAACTGTACTGTATGCTTTGCTTCCCAAGCACAAATGCTACTTTTTTTATTTTTATATATAATAAGAGTAGCCTAATTTATTTACAATAAAACAGCACATTAATATGTATTATAGGCCTATTTAATTATATTTTTTAAAAAATCGATTTTTTTTTCATGCATCGTAAAAATGATTATATCAATGTCCTTTTCAAGGAAAGTCTGTTCACTCGGCAGCCATATTTGCAACGCAGCTATTTCAGGCATCCAAGACCAAGTCCTATTTATTTGAATGGGGGAATCCTGAAATCTGAAAAACTGATAATTAATTAACATGTTTCAAATCAGCAACAAAATCTGACATGAACTGTCCCATAAATGTTGTTTCTTATGCTCAAATATTGTTTAAAAGCTTATTTTTCAGGCTAGACGAGCCAATGCGCATGTGCAGTATAAGCGCGAGTCTCATGTTTCTATGGGAACCGAAGCTTCTAACGGCAGCTGCAGTGACGCAATGACTTTATCAATCAGCGATTGGCTCTTTTACTTAGAAGGCGGGATGTATTCCGCCATGTTGCGCGTTGCAGTTTCTCCCATTCATAACTAATAGGAGTGAACCCTCTTTCTATATTTATGGTCTTTGATTATATTTCACAGCTCTAATATTTAGTGGCTGCACAGAAAGCTCCTAATGCAACTTTGTAAAATGTCAAATTAGCAGTGCAATCTAAAATGGCTCTGTAGAATGAGTCTGTTTAGACAAATATTTATAAAGTACAGTGTTTACAGGAAGTATTGAAAGCCCTTTATTCTCTCTTCACTTTTTTTTTTTGTAGTAAGCTTAGTCTTTGCATTTTATTCACACTATGTGCAGTATGTGAGATTAGGATTAGTGCATTTCTAAATTATAGTGTGTTGACAATAGTGCCTGGAATGTTGTAGTGTTTTCTTGTTGATTTCAAAAGTGTGCATGCTTTTTGAGCTTATTTAGCTCACAATCCCTTGCAGAACTTAAGTTACATTTGTGACGTTGTCTTTTTCAGTTTTCTGACGACAAAAATGACAAAGAATGTGATGCTGCTATAGCAGTTGTTTTTTTAAATATGTGAAATTAATTTAGCTAGATGTCAATGCTAACATGCAAGTTCAAATCCTATGCGACTAAGGGGTCTATGATATCTGAAATGTAGCTTTTTGTATTTATGTTTTTAGTGCATTGTTGAAATATGCAAATTAAATGCAGCGATACACTTCAAAATGGATTGAATAGCTTTTCTGTCACTTGACACAATAGCTGACTAAAACAAGGTTATCAAGGGCATTCAGAGACTCTAGCATTGTTTTGGCTGTGTGCTTCGGGTTGTTGTACTACTAAATCTCTGTAATGTGAAGCTGTGTGATGCTGAGCCAGTCTCTCAGTCCTTGCTTAATAAAATGATTGTCCTTCTGGGATGTTTTTCTAGCTCTGCACAGTAGCTTAGGAGCTCTGAGGGGCCATCGGGGGCTTCGTCACCTCGCTGACATTGCATCTCAGAGTCTTCAATGTTAATATTATATTCTTCTCGAGGATGAGACAGCTTCAGAGGTCTACAGAGAGTTCATCGGATTTTATGACTTGGTTTTGCCCTGTCATGCACTTTGAACTGTGACACCTCCTGTAGTCATGTGCCTTTCTAAATGCAGCATGCATACTATGCACAAGTTTTTGAGAAAGAAATTGAGTTCAATTGAAAAGTAAATGCTCTAAAATATAATGTTTTTCAAAATAAAATTCATTTGTTTCAAACATTAATTGGGTTAAATCGGTTGAAGACCCTTGATTTAATGAAATCACTTCAGCTGATACGGACAGGCTGGGAAGTATTACATTCGAAGTAATACAGATCATCCCACAAGTTTACAACAACGCCTTACTCTGGAATTATGCATTATTTGGACAGAAGATGTTTATCAGTCTCAAGTTGCTTTGGCAGAGAGGCCCATAAGAGCAGTCTTGTCATCACATGTGAGGTGTAGTTTGAGCAGTGTGCATTGCGTTTAGGTATCTGTGTGCAGGTTATCCCACTGTAACTCAGCTAGGACAATAAAGCATCCTTGTGATGAAACACAAGCACAGATCTGACAGGAATAATTGACAACGGGCATTATTTTTTATAACTTAACGGCTCAGAGTCATTTATTTCACTTATACTACGGTTCCCACACCTCAAGACATTATTCAGATGTTGTATTTCAAGACATTTGTCAGGTTTTTGTCCTTAAAACGCAGATTAATCCATTCCGTATTGACCTTTGAACCTGGAGCCGTTCTAGCCACCATTCAACTGTAAAATGGAGGAAGACGACTGCTGCGCTGACGGACAGAACGAGCAGAGCTCTCTTTGTCTTCAAAGTACCGTCTTTGCACTCTCTCTACTTCACACATAATAATCTAAATCAACTGACACAATGCTAAAAGTTCGTAAGACCGAATCCATGTTTCACGAGGCGCATTCGGAGAATGTTTTTCCTGAATAACCTCTGGGTGTGAATAGTGCTCAAAAGAACGTCACCTCATCTTCTCTGACAGGCGCCCTGCACGTGCAGCTGACATAAACCACACTTTCAGTAAACAAAAAGAAAATCCTATCCAGTGGTGAAGTGTTTTCTGTGTTGACAAATCTTTTGCGATATCTTAATAACAGTCGCGATTCGCACGCAACGCGTCAACATCCGCTAATGTCCGATTCGCGACCTAATGACTCATTTGAACAGATTCATTTTAATGAATCATGACAACAACTGATCTGTCCACACGGTCTATAACGAATCATTTACTCGAACAACTCTGAAATGAGAACATAAGTGTGCTTACCCCATTTAGCAAGAGTGGTTAGTAAAATTAGCCTTAATAATCCACAATATTTTCAGGTTATTTAAATGACAATCATGTGTAGTAAATTAGGCCTACCTATAAAATCAGTTAGTTTAGACTGGAGTGAGGTGAAACCAGAACAAAGCAAGTTGTTGTTAGCTAGGTGCATTCAATTGTATATGGTAGAAAATGATATTATTAGTTAATATAACTTCTAAATGCTACTTTTTAATACTTTTCAAGTTTAGCAAAAAAGCATCTTCTCTTACAAAGCTATAAAATCACTTTTTTTTTTTTTGCAAAGAGGGCAAGAAAGAATTACAGTGAGAGTGACGGGTATTTTATTGTCAGTATCGGGCTCGCAGATCACGTGGGTAGGGCACTTTTTACTGTTTGTGTGGATGACCATGTCTGTCACCACCAAAGACCATTTTTGACCCAGGAAAAACCCTGTATTGATTCATTTGAATTGAAATATTTAATACTTTCACAGCAAAAATTATGTATGCGATTAATTTAGATTAATTAATCACAGAGTATGTAATTAATTAGATTAAAATTTTTAATCGATTGACAGCCCTAATATAAATATATAAATATATCTTAAATATATAAATATATATTTATAAATATATAATATGTTTCAAAAGTTTAAATTAAAATTAAGTTTCAAAAGTTTGTGGTAAAATTGTGATTAAATTGATCGAAACTGACTGTAAAGTTATTTATAATGTTACAAAAATTTTCTTTTTTAAATAAATGCTGTTGTTTTCCACAAAAATATTAAACAGCACAACTATTTTCAACTAATATTGTTTCTTGAGCATTATTAGCCTATTAGAATGATTTCTGAAGGATCATGTGACTCTAAAGACTGGAGTAATGGCTTTGCCATCACAGGACTAAATACATTTTAAAACAGAAAACAATTATTTTTAAATAGTCATTACTTCACAATATCACTGTATAAATGCAGCTTTGGTGGACATAAGAGAATTATTTCAAAAACATAAATTCATACCGATCCCAAACGTTTGAATTGTTGTATATGTATATATCATGTCTTTAGGTTTGTTCCATAAACTGGTTTTGGATGATTCATGGATTTGGATCATCCAAGCTAAGGATTTGGATGATTCATGAAATTGTGCAACTTTAAAGAGATAGTTTCTGTCACCATTTACTCACCCTCATGTCATGCCAAAACTCTAATGATAAAACTTAATAAATAATGAAACTTTTTAATAAATACATTCGACCTGGTCCAGTAATCAGCAACCTTGAATACCCTAGCATCTATGTGTTTTGCGTTGGCAAGCACTATTTAGAGAATCTTTTTCTTTGTATAGTCAAAACCATCCAGGCCAGTATATTGCCGTTGCTTTACTCAGAGATCCTTACTTTTTCCAAGAAATCCTTTCACCCATATGTTGAATTATAGGGGCCCCCTTACTGTAGTGAAGTCCTCGAGATATGAACCTTGAAAATTGTCTGACAAGTGCACAAAGCAGAGTTTAATTTCATAAATGGTGTTGCCTGCGATATGTACGTGATGTTAATAAGAAAAGGCATGCCATTGAATACACATACAAAATACATGAAAGTTTGAAGGTTTAGACTTGGCACTGAATATTTCGGCTTCTGTTAGAAGGAGGAGAATCTCATAGCCTTTGACCCAGTTTAAAGACAAATAATTTTGAGAGATAGCTTGTTTGTTTTTCCTCCAGCACTTGTTAAGGTGTCTGTTTGTCTTGCTTTAATCTTTTCATGGGTGTTTATGGACACAGCATTTTTGGGTCCTGGTTGACCATACATTTCCTAACCAAATCTGTTGTTTCTGCGCAACTGCATAAAACAGTTCTTACTGAAGGCACATGTCTCGGGTGCTAATTACATATCATAATGTGTCTCAGTGTGAATTATTGTGTATTTGCGGTGGCAAAGAGCAGATTGTGAGAGTGTTTGTCACTTGCCGGCGTGTCAGACATCGGCTGTCATAAAAACAATAGCTGAACTCTCTAGTGCTGCCTTTCCTTCCTGTGGTTCAGTCGTGTGTTTATAGACTGAGCTGTATGTGATCTATGTCCAACAAGAAGACGCTGCTTTTCCTGGGGTCAGATTCTGTGCGTCGGCGCCAAAGGTAAATAGTCGCATCCTTTCACACACCTCTCGTCTCTTTAACACGCTTCCCTTTCTCACACACACATGCTCTGCATATCCTTAATGGAAGTTTATCTTCCCGTCTCAGGTGCTTGCGAACAGGTGTAGGTGGTGTTTCTGCTCGTGCTGAACTGGATTGAACTGCCGCTGAGCGTACTGTTTCTGATAAATGAGTCACATGTGGCCACCCTTCCCCAATGTTGAAATGTGACCCAGATCCAGCAGATAGACGCCTTGAACATGAATGAATGAAAGCTAATGAGCAATGAATGATTCTGCCTGGTCACACTGAGAGACGGAACATTGAAGAAATTAGATTTTTATATTGCTTTCCAAGGCTTTATTTTCTTTTTATTATATTTTTTAGGCATTCCTATTATATGGGTCAATGAAGTTTTATTAAGTGTTAACAATGAGATTGTTTTTTTTTTGTTTTTTTTATCAATTAACACTGCCTTTGTCATTTTTTTAAAAAGATGGACAAAATTTGTCACTAAAAAAGTCATTCGGTTTAACAAAAATTTACCGAATGACACTTTTGGTTATACCAAATGACGATATTTTCAAACAATGTTAACAGGCTGATATCTACTAACTAGCAAGCAAAAGAACAATCAAACATTAAAATATTACAACATTTTTCAATGTTTTATAGCAGTTGTACCGAATGACCTGATGTTTCGGGACATGCGTATGAGCAAGTGAAAACATGAATTTTTTAAATAGTTATGATAAAGTTAGTTACTTTGCTTCACAACCATGTGGTCCTGTGCAGGTGTCTGAATGATGTCACCTCCTGTCACATGATATTGACTGCATGACTTGATCCAAAATGGTCCCTTTACTCCGAATGACATCAATGAAATTCATTTTTCTTTCTCATAACAAAGCAACGACTTCTACACATCATTTTAATACCGTTTTGCACTATGTTGATATATGATGTTATAAAATCATGCCAGAATAAAAAAAATATACATTTATTACATTTTAAGATATTTTAATCACAAATGAAATGGCTGTATTGGCTTTTGGACTGTTAAACTAAATGGCATTTTGACACTTCAAAATCTTTAAAATACCTTTATATGTAGCAAAATATAATTAAAACCTTAGATCTAGTTGTACTACCTTACATACTTTGGATGTCATATCTATGTTTTTATTATTATTAAGGCTTTTTGACATCATTGACCCATATATCTTATTGTTTACATATCTGCTCTGAAGTAAAGGCATGTTTTCCACATTGTTTTTCACTAAATGAACAGAAGGAAAAACAGTTGGACTTGTAATCATGTAGGAGTAAATGAATAAGCAGTAATATTTAGATGCAAGTAAAAGGTGAAAAATGGCACATTTAGTTGATTAAACGATAGTAAAATTAGCATTGTATAGTGTTTGTGTGTATAACTCTTTTCTATTTTAATATATTTGTGATGTGATGTTGAAGCTGAATTTTCAGCATCATTACTCCAGTCTTCAGTGTCACATGATCCTTTAGAAATCACTCTGATATGTTGATTTGGGCTGCCCCCGACTAAAGATTTTTCTAGTCCACAAGCAGTCGTTCATTTAAGCCATTAGTCGACTAATCGCACTTGTATTTTAATTAAATATACTGGGATGCGGAATATATGCCTCACGCTCAAGCGCACGCATAAAGCTTGCCGCAAAGCACTGGCAAAAGTAATGATTAAGAATGTGTTGGGAAAAATTGCAAGTTTATATACGTTTATTTTTATAAAATAACATTTTAATTGTTTATTAATAAACTAGTGTTTTCTGAGTCAGTGTCGGCTGCAAAGATGAAGCTGGCGATGCTGACTCGTCATCTCCGCAGTAACGCGACTGTAGAGAGAAATGCACCTTTCATAGAGTATTTGTTTTCTATTCAAATTAGTTTGTTTAAGGGTGCGTTCACACTTGCCATGTTTAGTTCGATTAAAACGAACCCTGGTGCGATTGCTCTGTTAGTGCGGTTCATTTCAACATATGTGAACGCTGCCATCCGAACCCTGGTGTGCACCAAAAAACGGACCGCTGAAAAGATGGGTCTCGGTCCGCTTCCAAACGAACTCTGGTGCGGTTCGAATGATATATGAATGCAACACAGACCAAAGACATGTAAAGAAACCCAAAACAGGAAGACGAGACCCTAAAAAGGACAGAATCCTCACGCATGTCGGTTTTTCTCGTCATAGTCGCGAGATTGCCCATCACAGGCATCAGACGCGCGTCTCCACGCAGCAGATCATTTGTGTGTGTGACGGATGGATTCCTGCTGCTGTTTTGACTACTTTACACATTTTATAAGCTCTTCACGAGTTCCCAGCTGGCCAAAATACCATCATATGCAGTCTACGCACCGCTACGCAAACACAACGAGCGCATTCACCTCAGCAAACAGCATTGTTTTGGATGTTCGGTAAGTTCCGTCTCAAAATACGTCATAAAATCCGACCAATCACGTTGTGAATGTATCCCTATGCCTTTAGGTTCAGTGATAAAATTGCCAATCTGCACGCTAATCGGACCAGGACTAAATGTTTTTTTTTTTCTTCTTTGGTCCGGACCAAATGAACCAAACGAACCGAACTACAAGTGTGAACGCACCCTAAAAGTAGAACTTTCAAGCTTTCTATAGATATATTTCTCATGTCTGTGAGGCAAGTATATGCTGTTTTTCGGTTCATTTTTGTGATGCGCTCCAGTTCAGGGAGAGGCTGTTCAGGAAAAATGACGGTGTTTTAAATAAAAAAAAACTACTTGCATGTTTCAAATGATAAGCCATATTTGAGATGACATATTTGGATTTCCTGCCCGACATACTGTAATTACCACAAGGACCTCCATCCACATCCATCCATCATGAATGTACTCCACACGGCTCGGAGAGGGGTTAATAAAGGCCTTCTGAATCTGAAATCCATATTTAACAAGTTAGGAAATAAAATAGCTTCCGCCAGACCGCCTTCCGTATTCATATTACAAAGAAAGTGTAAAAGTCTCGCAGTTCAAAAAGCTTACGCTACATCATGCGCCTTTCCTATTCAACTTAACTGACGCGACAGCATTTCCGTTTTTTTCGTAAGTTGAATACAGAATGCGGTCTGGTGGAAGCTAGATATTTTACTTCATAACTTGTTAAATATGGATTTATATTTTGTTTTTTTTACATAAATGCATCGCTTTACTTCAGAAGGCCTTTATTAACCCTCCGGAGGCGTGTGGAGTACACGTTTATGATGGATGGATGTGGATGGAGACACTTTCTTCAGCTCATACTTGTTGATCCCACTCACTGCCAGTGTAAATCTCGGATGCATCAGGATATTTATTAATATATCTACGATTTGTGTTCATCAGAAAAAAGAAAGTCATATACACCTAGGATGGCTTGAGGGAGAGTAAAGCTTTAACCCTCTGGAGTCTGAGGCTGATTTGGGGCCTGGAGAAGTTTTGACATGCCCTGACATTTGTGCTTTTTTCAGTTGTTCATAAACATATAAATGACAAAAGTGTCATTACACTGTATTCAGCATGAACTAGGCTACAATAATATGTGAGGAACATGTATGTACATGTTTGTGTTTTTGAAGGAATAATGTTTATGCGTGGTTATTGAAAAAACAAAAAACTTAAGTCACTGAAATAAGGCCAAAAAAAGTATAGTAAATCTGTGTTCACAAGACTTCTGGGTATTGGAGGTTGTAGACTAGAGTTTTTGCTTCAAAATTATGTAAAAATTATGCTGCCTACTCCTTCATATAAAACAATATATTGATTTAGTTTTTGTAAGACACTTTTTGCCAAGAAACACCGTATGCGTGGAGGCGTGAATCACCACTGAATAATGGGCCATTCTCACCTGAGAAGACAAAATAATTGGATAGTAATGAGCTGAAATGACTTGCATATTAATGAGGCATTTCAGTCAGGTAGGCTGTGAAAAAAACCTTCTGTGATGTATCAAGCTCATCATGATATATGAAACATACAGAAAAATATTATTACAATATAAAGTAATGGTTTTATATTATACTTTAAAATATAATGTATTTCTGTGATGCAAAGAGTCTGAATATAGGCTTTTAGTTTAAAAGCATGCACATTTGGAGAAATATTGGATTCTCATATGCTTATGTCAATTTTCTATACAGAGTAGTTATATTTATTTAATATTCATTGTCATTACTATGAGCGCTGGTGTTTTCAATTCATCCTTGAAGTCGGAGGGCCCTCTGTGCATTTTTAGTCCACAAATTCATCTAAAAGAAGAAGAGGCTATTCCATGAATGGAGTTTCCAATTCATACTGCAGCCGGAGGGCGCTAAAGAAACAAAAACTCATCTAAAATTCATCTATAGAAGAAAAGAAAACAGGAACTAACTGCATGTCTTCTAGAGCTCGCTAACCATGACTTTTACATCCAGATAAAAACTTTTCAAGACAATAAATACACGATTGAGACGATGAATGCATGTATTGCCTCTGAATTTGCGTCTGAATAGCGCTGGCTCCGTGGGCGTGGCCGCATTAGCGGATAATGAGCTGAATCACGGACTTCTGACATGGCTCTCTTTTCATACAGATTACATAAACACAGAAGGTTTGTTTTCGATTTGACTTACACGATTTAAAACCTGACATCTTAACGTTTTTTTAGACATAAGTTTAATTTTTCTGTGATTAGTACTCACTAAGTTACAGTTCATTTTCTGAGAACTATCAGATTGGACTTCGTTCAGAGGGAGAGGAGAAATCACGCATCATGTTAGTTTTCTTTATTTTACAAAAAGCACAACATTGTGTTTTTACTCTGAGTGTATACAAAGAAAAGAAGATATTCTATAGTTTCAATTGATATATTACTTATGTCTCTATGACAAAAAATGACGGAGTATTTTAAGTCTGTTTTGCTGCAATGTGAAAAAAAAACTGCAAAACGCGCCGGCGCGTTTTCAGACCTCAGAGTGTTAATTTGAAAGTGAACTAATCCTTTAAAGATCTGTCCCTCACGGATTGCTTGACTTTGTTTTTTTTCTGCGACTAACCAACTAATAAAATCTTGGTTGACTAAGCCTCTTCTAGTCAACTAACATTTAGTCGACTATCAGGAGGCAGCCCTACAACAAACATTTCTGATTATTATCAGTGTTGAAAACAGGTGCATTGCTCTAAAATTGGATATGCGAAAATTGTAAATCATGATTTATAAAATAACCCCACGCTTTTCAGTAATCCACATGACTTCATGTTTCAAACATGCACCACTAATCGACAACAGTGCTCGGGACTGCAGGAGCTCCCAGCATGCTGCGGCTCTGTCGGTAGAGAGGAGCTGACATCGTTCCAGAGCAGAGGAACGAGTTTTTCTGACTCTTGTAGCAGTGTTTTCCCCTCCCCTTGTCTTTCTGCCAAATGTTTCAGACATTTGAGCAATAAAGGGTTAACATTCAGTGGCTCTTTCTCACAGACGGTACAGGACACTGAATGGCTACCTTCTACAGTCAGCAAACGCATTGGTTAAGGTTGAGGGTGGGTCTGCGGTTGAGGATGTTAAATGGACTGGATTCTCCTGGATCAGGAGTCGCTGTGCGCACCATGTGTCTATTTGCTCATATCCACGTTCAGCGGGAGAGCGAGGGAAAGGAGGGAGGGAGCAAAAATAGGGGCAGAGGCAATTCAAAGAGAGTTTTTCAAAGAATAGATGGTAATGCATTTTCACAGAAAGGCTTTAGAGTCAACAAGATTGTTTTTCATGCGGTGAAGAATTCTTCTTAATTTAACGTGTTTTCAATTGACAATCTTGGAGGCTTGCCTGTTTTTTCCAACTTACATTGTTGAAACGTGTGTACACACACACACACACACATGCTTCCCCTCCTTTTCACGGCAGGCGGTGAGGTGGCCCTCCCTGGATTGTCGTGTATAAGGGACAGAGGGTAATGTTGTTTTGCTCTTGAGTTGGCTGACCTGGTGTCACCTGACATTGAAGTGAACAACAACAGTTGCCGGACTCGTTATATACCATAATGTGTGATGAGAATCTGTGTGTGAAAGGCAACTCTGTTTTACACCTTTTCGGTATTTCGAAAGATGTATTGAAGAACTTAGTGGAAAAACTGAGAATTGTTTTGAACTTGCATATGAATCCATTTTAGCTGCTTGGATTTGTGCCAGCATTCTCACTTTTCATGACAACTTTCCTCTGTTTTTTCATCTATTTATTCTCAGCATGCTCCATTTCTCCAAAGCTCTAAATAAATTCACTTTTTTTAGCAAGCGTTTCATGATCCCCGGGTTTGTCAGAGCTTGTCAAGAGTGTGTGGAAACTTCAGAGAAGCCCCCGAGCCTTTAAGAAAGCTTAGTGTTGTTTGCCTGAAACACTGAACACTTGTCAGACGCTTTAACATGGTGTTAAAAGTCAGATGAACACTTAATTGGCATGCATAAGACAGGTCTGGAGATTTCTAAGCCCTCATCTTGTGTTGTTGTTGTCATGGAAGTGGAGGTGTTTGCTGGCCTTTCTTTTTGGACTAAACCAACTGCAGGATTGTGCTGAACTGAGTTGTGATGTTAACATCACTAGCGAGAGCCAATATTCCATTAGGACACACACACACACACACACACACACACACATTTCCTCTGTGGCTTGTTCTTAGAAGTCTGGGTTTCTTAATGCGAATCATTATTATGTCCTTTCCTTGTGCGCAGCTTTAATGGTGTGTGTTTGTGTGTGTGTGCATTAGGGTTGTGCCGATACAATCATATATTAATATCAGTCATGTAATTCTAATTGTTTGATTGTATCTATTAATTTATTCCAAAAATACATTGAAAATGCAGTTCATAAAGTATCAAAAGGTTGAGGTTGTGAGATTTGTTCTTGAAATAAGTCTCTTCTGCTCACCAAGGCTGCATTTATTTAATCAAAAATACCGTAAAAATGGTAATATTGTGAATTATTATTATTATTATTATTACAATTTAAAATTACTTTTTTTCACTTTTAAAATATAATTTATTCCTTTGTTGGCAAAGCTTAATTTTCAGTATCATTACTCCAGTCTTCAGTGTCACATGATCCTTCAGAAATCATTCTAATATGCTGATTTGCTGCTCAAGATTCATTTCTTATTATTATCAATGGTAAAAACCATTGTGCTGCTTATTAATAATTTCAAAAGAACAACATTTATTTGAAATTTAAATCTTTTGTAACATTATCAGGGCTTAACGCTAAGGATGTTTCTACTGGCCCGATTGGGCCAGTGGTTAAAATTTTTTCTTGCCCAGCCAAAATTTTCACAAAAAATAAATAAATAAAATAGGCCTAATTATTGTCTTCGTTCTTTTTGATGCATAACCTTAATAAATAAGGTTGTGACTAGTGATCGACCGATATTGATTTTTTTATAACCGATACCGATTATTTGCATGTTTATGTACCTGATAACCGATATGCAGAACCGATATTTATTTACTGTTATACTTCTGTTTTTGACAATTATTACAACACAATGAGCTGAACAAACCATTTTATTTATAACAATCACTCCCTCCTTGCATACAAAAAAAAACCTTTATATTTATACACAAATAAATAGAGGGATCTGAGTCCAAAAAATTAAAGTGCATTGTTACTAAGTGTCTTTGTTTTAAAATAAAAGCTTTGAGGTAAAAAAATAAAGCACAAAAATGATTATAACATATTGGTGGGGGCTATTTAGAAGTGCATAGCTATTTAGTAGTGTAACTTAATACTCCCATTTAAGCAGAACTAGGTTGTAGTGTAGAAAACAGAGTCTTTCAGCATTCTGCCCTGTAAGCCTGCTTCGTTTGTTTTAATAAATGGCTCCCACTTCACTGAAGACTCGTTCACTGGGCACCGAAGACGGTGGGGGGCAAAGGAACTTTCTTGACAGACGAGCAAGGTGCTGAGCAATATGAACGAACTTTTTTTTCCAAGACTATATAAAGTTAAACAGCACTTGTCAGTTGGCATTTTATGATCTAAATTTAATCTAACATTAAATCATGAAATGCCAACTGACAAAGTGCTGTTTGACTATAACTTAATCAACCGCGATCGCGCATGGAGATAATAAATAATTAATTTCCACAAAGCGGTAGGCTATATTTATATGTGTATTAGCGAAATAATTGTTATGTAGTAAATGATAATATAATCTAGGGTGTTTAAACAAGATAATCTTGTCAAAAGTTTAATTCACTGGCCGTGCTTAAGCCTCCTGATCATCCGTCAGTTGCTAAGCAATATGAACGAACTTTTTCTTCTAGACTAATGGTGAGCAAATACAACAGATAGAGAATTAAATTCAGCGCTTTTATTTTCAACATGCACTCATTCATGTCTGTTTTATTTAATTCATGTAAAGTTACGTCTTTATTGGGGGGCAGGACATGACGAATTACACTACGTGACTCAATGAGTTCGTCTCAATTGTTTAGAAACAAGCTGCATAAATTAACTATATCAGGAATTTATGTCTCAGATCTCATTTGTGCATGTCTGTTATGTTAAATAAAGTTGATTAATTAAAGCAAACCAAGTAGAACATATACTTTACCTGTGCACTGATCTCCTCAGACGCCCGGACTGCAATGGCGGAAATCTCAAAACGGCCACAAGATGGCGCCGTAAATCGGCGAATCCGATATTACAAAACCGATACCCGATTATGGAAAAATGCTTAAATATCGGGAAAAATATCGGTAAACAGATACATCGGTCGATCACTAGTTGTGACACCAAAAACTACCAGTCCAACTATAAATTTCAAATATTGTTAAAGACAAATAAATTGTCAGTAATAAAGCAAGAACAAATAATCAAATTAAGAGCATGTATTGCTGCTTTTCATGTATTTCAGGTAAGTCTACCAGTAATTTTCAGTTAGAAAAAATTAATAATTAGATGTAAAATAGCACTACATATTCTTCACTGTATAAATTAAATATAGATTAATCCTTATTAAAGTTACAAAAATTATTCAGTTGAGCAGTGAGCGATTTTTCTTTGGCCTTTGTTTGATTAACATTAAAACAAAGACAGCAGCAGGTTTGTTAGGCTGCTGTCACTTTAAGAGCTGCACGGATCCAATATACTGATGCACATACGTTTTATTTCTCAACTGTTTATGTTCAGTTTAGATATAACAGACTATGTATACTAGGATACTCGCCAAGACGTGCACAGCTCCCCCAAAATAATTTATTAGGGCTGGGTTGTAGTGTAGAAAACAGAGTCTTTCAGCATTCTGCCCTGTAAGCCTGCTTCGTTTGTTTTAATAAATGGCTCCCACTTCACTGAAGACTCGTTCACTGGGCACCGAAGACGGTGGGGGGCAAAGGAACTTTCTTGACAGACGAGCAAGGTGCTGAGCAATATGAACGAACTTTTTTTTCCAAGACTATATAAAGTTAAACAGCACTTGTCAGTTGGCATTTTATGATCTAAATTTAATCTAACATTAAATCATGAAATGCCAACTGACAAAGTGCTGTTTGACTATAACTTAATCAACCGCGATCGCGCATGGAGATAATAAATAATTAATTTCCACAAAGCGGTAGGCTATATTTATATGTGTATTAGCGAAATAATTGTTATGTAGTAAATGATAATATAATCTAGGGTGTTTAAACAAGATAATCTTGTCAAAAGTTTCATTCACTGGCCGTGCTTAAGCCTCCTGATCATCCGTCAGTTGCTAAGCAATATGAACGAACTTTTTCTTCTAGACTAATGGTGAGCAAATACAACAGATAGAGAATTAAATTCAGCGCTTTTATTTTCAACATGCACTCATTCATGTCTGTTTTATTTAATTCATGTAAAGTTACGTCTTTATTGGGGGGCAGGACATGACGAATTACACTACGTGACTCAATGAGTTCGTCTCAATTGTTTAGAAACAAGCTGCATAAATTAACTATATCAGGAATTTATGTCTCAGATCTCATTTGTGCATGTCTGTTATGTTAAATAAAGTTGATTAATTAAAGCAAACCAAGTAGAACATATACTTTACCTGTGCACTGATCTCCTCAGACGCCCGGGCTGCAATGGCGGAAATCTCAAAACGGCCACAAGATGGCGCCGTAAATCGGCGAATCCGATATTACAAAACCGATACCCGATTATGGAAAAATGCTTAAATATCGGGAAAAATATCGGTAAACAGATACATCGGTCGATCACTAGTTGTGACACCAAAAACTACCAGTCCAACTATAAATTTCAAATATTGTTAAAGACAAATAAATTGTCAGTAATAAAGCAAGAACAAATAATCAAATTAAGAGCATGTATTGCTGCTTTTCATGTATTTCAGGTAAGTCTACCAGTAATTTTCAGTTAGAAAAAATTAATAATTAGATGTAAAATAGCACTACATATTCTTCACTGTATAAATTAAATATAGATTAATCCTTATTAAAGTTACAAAAATTATTCAGTTGAGCAGTGAGCGATTTTTCTTTGGCCTTTGTTTGATTAACATTAAAACAAAGACAGCAGCAGGTTTGTTAGGCTGCTGTCACTTTAAGAGCTGCACGGATCCAATATACTGATGCACATACGTTTTATTTCTCAACTGTTTATGTTCACTTTAGATATAACAGACTATGTATACTAGGATACTCGCCAAGACGTGCACAGCTCCCCCAAAATAATTTATTAGGGCTGTCAAACGATTAATTGCATACAAACTAAAAGTTTAAGTTTGTCTAATATATGTGGGTGTAATTATTATGTACATATAAATGCAAACACATTCATGTATATATTTGAGAAATATTTACAAGTATATGTATTTATTTATATTTTTATATAATTTACATTATATATAAATACAAATATTTTGTACGTAAATAACATATTTCTGTTAAATATATGCATTAACTTGTGTGTATTTATATATGCATATTAATTACACACAGTACTCACACATATATTATGCAAACTTTTATTTTGTATGTGATTAATCGTTTGACAGCCCTACAATTTATAAATTAATATTTATTCACAATATTATAAAAATGTGTACACCACGTGTTCAAGTCAAAGTACTTTTTATTTGATGGTTACACAACATTACAATTTTTAAAAGAGAATCTAAATTTTAACACTCTGAGGTCTGAAAACGCGCCGGCGCGTTTTGCAGTTTTTTTTTTCACATTGCAGCAAAACAGACTTAAAATACTCCGTCATTTTTTGTCATAGAGACATAAGTAATACATCAATTGAAACTATAAAATATCTTCTTTTATTTGTATACACTCAGAGTAAAAACACAATGTTGTGCTTTTTGTAAAATAAAGAAAACTAACATGATGCGTGATTTCTCCTCTCCCTCTGAACGAAGTCCAATCTGATAGTTCTCAGAAAATGAACTGTAACTTAGTGAATACTAATCACAGAAAAATTAAACTTATGTCTAAAAAAACGTTAAGATGTCAGGTTTTAAATCATGTAAGTCAAATCGAAAACAAACCTTCTGTGTTTATTTAATCTGTATGAAAAGAGAGCCATGTCAGAAGTCCGTGATTCAGCTCATTATCTGCTAATGCGGCCACGCCCACGGAGCCAGCGCTATTCAGACGCAAATTCAGAGGCAATACATGCATTCATCGTCTCAATCGTGTATTTATTGTCTTGAAAAGTTTTTATCTGGATGTAAAAGTCATGGTTAGGGAGCTCTAGAAGACATGCAGTTAGTTCCTGTTTTCTTTTCTTCTATAGATGAAGTTTAGATGAGTTTTTGTTTCTTTAGCGCCCTCCGGCTGCAGTATGAATTGGAAACTCCATTCATGGAATAGCCTCTTCTTCTTTTAGATGAATTTGTGGACTAAAAATGCACAGAGAGCGCCCTCCGACTTCAAGGATGAATTGAAAACACCAGCGCTCATAGTAATGACAATGAATATTAAATAAATATAACTACTCTGTATAGAAAATTGACATAAGCATATGAGAATCCAATATTTCTCCAAATGTGCATGCTTTTAAACTAAAAGCCTATATTCAGACTCTTTGCATCACAGAAATACATTATATTTTAAAGTATAATATAAAACCATTACTTTATATTGTAATAATATTTTTCTGTATGTTTCATATATCATGATGAGCTTGAGACATCACAGAAGGTTTTTTTCACAGCCTACCTGACTGAAATGCCTCATTAACATGCAAGTCATTTCAGCTCATTACTATCCAATTCTTTTGTCTTCTCAGGTGAGAATGGCCCATTTTCAGTGGTAATTCACGCCTCCATGCATACTGTGTTTCTTGGCAAAAAGTGTCTTACAAAAACTAAATCAATATATTGTTTTATATGAAGGAGTAGGCAGCATAATTTTTACATAATTTTGAAGCAAAAACTCTAGTTTACAACCTCCAATACCCAGAAGTCTTGTGAACACAGATTTACTATACTTTTTTTGGCCTTATTTCAGTGACTTAAGGTTTTTGTTTTTTCAATAACCACGCATAAACATTATTCCTTCAAAAACACAAACATGTACATACATGTTCCTCACATATTATTGTAGCCTAGTTCATGCTGAATACAGTGTAATGACACTTTTGTCATTTATATGTTTATGAACAACTGAAAAAAGCACAAATGTCAGGGCATGTCAAAACTTCTCCAGGCCCCAAATCAGCCTCAGACTCCAGAGGGTTAATTGTCATTTTTTTTCTTAATAATGACATGAGTTTTTCGAAACCATTTGAAACCACTGTGCATACAGAGAGTCCATTTCTAGGAACTTGGCACATGATTTTAAACAATTTTTACAGCCAGCAAGGCAACTCGGCTCACTCTGCAACTCTACTAATCTGTCTGTGTTTGTGAGAGGGAGATTGTATGTGCGTTTGAACATACACAAGTGCGTTCATATGTGTGTTTGAGGGCAGCAGCACATGCTCCAGCTAGCCATGCGTGGTTTATTTTTAACAGGCTGTCTCAGAGACAAGCTTGCAGGTCACGTTGTTAGAAAGAGGCCAGTAAAGTCACGTACAGTTAGTCCAAAGGAATCTGTAGATCACTATAGATTCTCTGCGCTATGTAAGGACCCTCTGGATCTTTCTGTAGTTATCTTTAGGGTTTTTCCTCTCTCTTTCCTTTGCCTGTGCCACACACAGCCTCTTTCACCAGTGTCGTTTTGGTGGGGGGTGAAGAAATATGTAAACACTGACTTCAGTGGGAGAGAAGGACTTGCAACAAGACTCTTGTCAAACAACTGGCAGCAGTGTGCTGTTCTGTGTAGTGTGAGTTTATAGGGTTTTGTGTGCATGTGTTTGACTGAAATAAAGAGCACATAAAAGGCAGAGGAATGTGGTTAGACCATTTTAGGAGCTGCTTATCAGAGTAGGCCATTTTGTCATTGTTTTAATATTTACAATGGTAACCTAGTGTTACATCAAGTTAGGACATGACCGTGGAGTTACTGAGAAAACACTTTAAGGTAGATTACAACTGAAGTATTGACAGCGTCTGTCATTTTCCACAGAAAATAATCCGTCACTTAATGCTTAATCTGAAGAAAGAGTTTTGCACTTACAATAGACATTTCAGCACCATTACTCACCTGTTCCCAAAGTATAAACTTATTCCAAATAACTTTTTAACAGTTTTGCAAAAATAATTAATTAATTTTTTATCAGCTTTCCAAAAACATGCTTTGGTCGGACAAACTAATAGTTCCGCTCCATACTCGTGGCATTGGTTAAAGGATTAGTTCACTTTCAAATAAAATTTTCCTGATCATTTACTCACCCCATGTCATCCAAGATGTTCATGTCTTTCTTTCTTCAGTGGAAAAGAAATTAAGGTTTTTGATGAAAACATTCCAGGATTATTCTCCTTATAGTGGACTTCAATGGAGCCCAAACGGTCAAAATTACAGTTTCAGTGCAGCTTCAAAAGGCTTTAAACGATACCAGACGAGGAATAAGGGTCTTATCTAGAGAAACGATCGGCCATTTTTGAAAAAAATGTAAATGTATATGCTTTATATAAACAAATGATCACCTTTGTAAGTGCCAGTGTTGTAAGTGTACCAGGAAGAGACATTTTTATTTGTTTCATATGGCGCAAACCCACCCTTTTTCTTTCCAGAAAAAGCCAAATATATTTTATATTTTTCTTGTTTTTCACTATAGAAATGAAGGGGTAAGTGTGGTAACCTTCTTTTTTTTTTTCTTCTTCGTGCTAAGCCATATTTTCACTATATGAAAATATCTCTCTGTGAATGAGAAGCATCTGTGTTTTCCCTTAAAATAGTTTCTCTGAATGTACTTTTTCTCTCTCCACAGTGTGTCCATCCTCATGCAAGCACCGTGCCTGCACCAAAGACAACCAGTGCTGCCACGACCAGTGTCTGGGCGGCTGTTCGGAGCCCAACTCGTCTCGCAAATGCGTGGCCTGCCGCAACTACATGCACAATAACATCTGCGTGGAAAAGTGCCCAGCTGGTTTCTACACCTTTAAGGGCTGGCGCTGCGTCAACTTCAGCTTTTGCCAGGAGCTCCACAACAAGTGCAAGCAGGGCAAAGGTGACTGCCACGAATACGTCATCCATGATGGTGCCTGCATCCCAGAGTGCCCTTCTGGGTACACCACTGTAAACTCCACTACGTAAGTAGCGCTCTACTTATTCATTCTCCACTCAGTGAACATGCACAAATACTAGCGTGCACGTCCCCAAGTGTCTTAAAGGGTACTTCAAATGCTTCATGTGTGCGTCAGAACCCACATAAACTAAATATTTCGTGTATGAACTATGACCCAGAGGATGCCTGGGTCATTGGACCACTCTGTGCCTCATTTAGGCTATGAACTGGATAGTAGACAGAGTAGTTGCTTGTCTTTTCCTCTTGTTTGTATTTACTAGTTAAATAAAAAAGATGATTTTGATGCTTTGTATATACTCAAACAGCACAGAGGACTCACGGTTGCTCATATGAAGTGATCGGCTATCCATCCATTTAATTCAGCCTGGTTTTCTTGTCTTAGCTGACTCGCAGCCTGAAAAGTACCCAAAATCCCTCTAAAACAGGCAGGCCAGACTTGTCTGATCATAGCGATGTGGTTGTTTGCACGAGCTGTGCAATTTGGCCCTCCAGTCAAGTAAAGGCATGTTTATTTATATAGCATTTTATACAGTAGATTGTGTTAAACCGTTTTACGGTATTAAACATGAAAAAACACGGTTAATGTTGCTTTCAATTAGAATTACAGGACCCATTTTATATTAAGTGGCCTTAACTACTATGTACTTACATTTAAATTAATCATTTGATACAATGCACTTATTGTGTAAATACATGTTTTTACATTGTACTTATATTTTAAAAACACCTGCATGTAATTACATCTGTAATTAATTTCTGTAATTACATTTATAATTACACTGTTGACCCATCCCTTACACCTTAACTCACCCTTAAACCTATCCATACCACCAAAGCTTTCCCTAACCTTACCCGTACCCCACCTCAATAGCAGCAAAAGTGTTTTGCAATTCAATATGAACCCAATAAGTACATCATACTTAATTTTCGATGTAAGCACATAGTAGTTAAGGCCACTTAATATAAAGTGGGACCGAATTACACTTCATTTTCCACTGTTAAGCAGCCCTCCAGTGTTTGTTTTCACTCACGGACATCTGACCTCGACAGACAGAGGGAATGAGCCGGAGATTTTCACTTCAAAGTGGGCGGAGCCCCAGACTGCACCTACTTATTACGTAATCGCCATTGACCAATGGTAGTTCGAAGGTGTTTACCAACTTTTCTTGTAAAGTTCGCTTTGGTGTCACACCAGTTTGTTCGTTTGTTTAAAGGATTAGTTCACCTCAAAATGAAAATTCTGTCATTAATTACTCACCTTTAAGTCGTTCCAAACTTGTGAGATTTTCATTCATCATCAGAACGCAAATGAAGATTTTTTTCCTCCATTGACTGCCTTTGAAATGACTAATTAGATGCATCAAAAAGTTTATAAAGATATCGTAAAACTAATAGACTAAACCGCTCGATTCATATGGAAGCTTAAACGCTGTTGCAAAGGCAGTCAATGGAGGGACAGAAATCTCTCAGATTTCATTAAAAAGATCTTCATTTGTGAAGATGAACGAAAGTCTTACGACTTTGGCACGACATGAGGGTGAGTAATTAATGACAGAATTTTCATTTTTGGGAGAACTAACCCTAATTCTGCTAAGACCAGCCAACCAGTTTAAGTTGCTTTTTAAGCCGGGATTTCATGCATCCCTTTTGTTTGTCTCTGATCAGGAACAATAAGTGAAGAAAAAGTCTGAACTGCAAAGATGGCTTAGAGTGATCAGGGCGGTACTGACCTCAGTCGACTGTCTGAGCACAAAAAGGGTCATATTGGAGAGAGAATGAGAGTGTGTGTCAAAAAGGGAGCGTTGTATATTAATGAGAGGAAGTGTGTGAGCGCTGACCTAGTGTGAGGCTTGGCAGTGCTGTTTGTGCCCATTTAAAGAAAGTCTGAGCAGAAAAGGGAGGATTACGACAGCCCGCTAACCTCTGTTTTACAGAGCTTTTCAGAACACAGTTTGTATTGTTTGTTTGTTTGTGGTGGAAATGACCAATGTCTCATAGCTTGTTTCCCTCTCACTTATTTCTATATACACACATGTGTATCTATATGCAGAAGGATTGGTCACATGAATGTTGTTTTTTTCGTATTCTAAAAATGGTCGGTCTGATTTCCAGACATCGCTTTGGTCCAGCTGTGGTCAAAGAAAACCCTCAAAGAAAACAGCAGAGCATACAATCATGATGAGATATTTAGATAAAAACATGCATCGTCACGCACACTTAAACATGGCAAAATAATACTCGTGTTTAAATGAAAATGCATGTTAGCAACTATCTAGAGCGGTTATATGAAGAGCAGCAGACAGGAAAAAATAAACTATCGTTTGAGAGTTTGGCGTTGGTATGATTTTTTTTTTGTTTTTTTTTTTTTTTTATGAAAAAAACGCTTTGAAAACATTCTCTTATGGTGCATTTTATTTGACAAAAGTACAGTAAAACAGTAATATTGTGAAGTATCATTGCAAATAACTTTTAATATACTTTAAAATGTAATTTATTCCTATGATTGAAAAGCTGAATTTTGCTATCGCTTTTGATCAATTTAATGCTTTCTTGCTGAATAAAGTATTGAAAAACAGTGTTAATTTCGTTGACGAATAATTTTCGTCATAATTTTCGTCAACGACATTTTTTCACGGACGAAAACGAGACGATGACTAAATAAAAATGGGTTTTGAATGACTAAAACTATGACTAAAATCTACTCTTAATATTCGCCAACGAATAAAAATGAAATGAAAATGAAAGAGAGGGACAATTTAGGAAGATATCCAGTCAGGAATGCTGTCCTGTGTGGAAGATGTGCACATTTGAAGTGTAACACGCTGATCTAACCGCAGGAAACGCGGCGCTGTTGCGCGCTCTACAGGCTCGCGCAGCAGCACTTCAGACTGCTTAGTAATTAATGAATAGCGCACATTTATGCCAAGAGATTGCTTATAAACTAATATTGATGAATTATGTCAATGTTTACTACACTATGTTTATATGGTAATGTGTTGTAGGTTGTAAGAATGCATATTTATCTCCCTCATTAGTAGCCTGCTACTACAATAGGCTACAACGCAGGCTGCAGATATTTCAGAATAAGAGTCACGGTGTATTTCGGGATGGTTTATAATTATTATTTTTTTCCTGGTCATTATTGTTATTTTGTTTACACAATAAACTGTATTTAATTTAATTTCTATTTAATTCATAGTAAACTACTGTATCTTCTGTCACAGGAAGGAAAGACTAAGAACATTATTTGACATATTATTCAATATATTTTACAAGTATAAGGGTTATTATAGTTAACTAAACCTAAAACCAAAGAAATCTTCATTATTTTAAATAAACTAACTGAAATAAAAAATAAATATATATAAAAAACTTATTTTATTTCATCTAGTTTCTAAGCTTTACCATAACCTGAGGTATTAAAATAACAGAAATAAAAACTTAGACATTTAAAAGCGAAAACTAAAAGACATAAACACAAAAAATTAAAAATCTAAAACTAAAAATCAAATCTAATAAAATTTTAAACAAAAACTATAGTACCTCATTGATAAGTGTGTCAATCCCTGAAATATGCTGAATTTTGCTCTTTCGTGTCTTTTTGCACTTGAACGGTCAAAAACCGTCTTCTTTGGGGAGCAAAGTACAGTTGGGTGAACATAAACAGTTTGGGGAATATCAGATGTGCCTATATCAGTGTATAGGATCTGTGTATTGTTAGAGAAATGCTTTATGCATTACAATTTAACTAAATTAGATTTTAGTCCACTAAATCTACTGTAGATTTAGTCGACTAAAATCTTATGATATTTAGTCGACTAAAACTAGACTAAAACTAAAACAATTTCCGATGACTAAATTATGACTAAAACTAAATGGCATTTTAGTCAAAAGACTATGACTAAAACTAAATCAAAATTTGCTGTCAAAATTAACACTGTGAAAAATATCTTACTGACCCCAAACTTTTAAAACTTTCAGTGTACATGTCCATTTTATCATTTAAGAGTTCTCAAAAAAATTATTGGGCACTGGTAAAACATCTACTATAATATAATAAAATACTAGTAGTGATGTATGTTGTTTGCAAAAAGTATTATTTTGTCAGAATATATAATTTTGAATGGCTGTCCATTTACTCTATATAGTGTAGTTACAGAATCTGCCAGAATTTATTTTGATTGACCTCTCCATACCCAAGTGATGTTTTATTCTACTGAGGAACATGATTAGCATAATGTGAAATGCTGAGTCATTCTGTCAATCTGCAAAAAGCATAAGAATCATAAAACTATAATAAAAAGAGTCCATATGACTCATCTTCTGAGGCCACACAATAGCTTTGTGTGAGAAACGGACTAAAATTTAAGCTACAAACAAGCTTCTTTCTCAACACCATATCAGGAGAAAGACGATAAGAAACTGCTCAATCTTCATTGGTTCTCACATTTATCATGAGTCACCATGTTATTAATGTGCAAACACTTGAATGAGATTTTAAACCAAGATATTTTGTGGATAACAAGTTCAGTTTTGTTCCGTTTCTCAGAAGTAACTATTAAAGTCCCCTGATCACCAAAATGACATATTTAATCTTTTTTTTTTCTGAAAATAATTTTTTCATGCCTTAAAATAGCCTGAATGTAACTCTACACCCTTGCTTCGTTTTGTATACGTGGGTCAATAAATATGCAAATTAGCCCCGCCTCCACTCAATCACACACGCTCAGAATACCTGATCCACTCGATCAACTTTACTGTAGTAAACACTATGCAATGGCAATACTGGTTTAATTCAGCCACATATGTTTGAACCAAAAACGAATTCAGAAGAAGAAACGCTAATTAATATGATTAGCCTTTGGCTTGACTATGTTATCAAACAGCTAATAATGTTACACAAACCATGTTCCCGTTCGCCATCTCAGAGTCGGACAGCTGCCTTCTAACAATCATTATCCTTATAAACGCTTTGAACAACTTTGAAGTCAGTGGAGAAAGGCATACAGTTCATCATATCATTGTAATGTTTATCATATACATAATTCACCCACTATATTGCTAAATGTTCCCGATTTTTCATATCAACAGAAAAATATAACCTGGCTTTTCTTGAGACTCCCTCCTTCAGAGCACTGTTAATGATATGCTAAAGCCCGCCCACACTTTGATGGGATTGCTTACTACATATTTGTGACAAAGAGAACAAGGTCGATTTCAAACTGCGTTTTGGTTCACTGCAGCTTTAAGGAGAAAATGCTCAGCAATGGTGCTGACTAATAAATTTGCTCAAGGTTTGTCTTAAAGCATATTAAAAACACCACAAAGACATATAAACAACATTAAAAACTTGATTTTCACCAGAGGGTGTCTTAAATGGCTTTGGGTGTTGAATGAACCACTTTTATGGTACTTTTTATCCTTTTGACAGTCTGAATCGCCATCCTGTTTTGTTGTAAGTAAAAAGCAGACATTTTGTGTTCCTAGGAAATAAAATAATCATATATGGTTGAAGCAAAATTAAGGTGAGTTAATGATGACAGAACTGACCCTGAGATGCATGTTCTGCCAGATAGGAGACTCCCACTTTCTGTTCTCTCTTTCTCATGATACTCTTGCTCCCCCCTGCCAGTATGACCCCTGGGCTGGGAAGTTTGGGTGCACTGTGGGAATTCAGACAGCAGACACACAAATCACAGAGGCTGGACAGACAACAGCGCAGTGGTCCAACCTCACACCCAGTGCTGCCGCCCTCGGTTACAATCTCTGCATGTTAAACGCGTCCATCGAGATATCAGGAGTTTCGACACCCTTGTCCTCATCGGCTGGTCTCTCACTGTCTGTCAGATGCATAGACAGGGAGCGCCGTCTGGCTACTGACAGATAAACGACTCTTGAGTTGAATCCTCGCCGCAGGGAGACACGACATACTAGACTCTCTGATATGTCTGCAATAAGGATTTCACCCACGCACCAAGCTTCCTTTCAGATTAGCTGGATAAAGCGCAGCACATTCTGTCCTTTTTGGCGGGTACCGAAAAAGAATAACAACGTGCAAAAAAATCACAGGGTACCTCAAGATACGATACATGATACAGAATACATGGCTCACAATCCCGAAAATATCACAATACAGCAATTCTGAGATAATCAATATATTGCTAGACAATCCTATAATGATACATCACGACATCTGTCCAACTATGAAAAAAAAAAATGCTGTGGAAAGGTGCAGGTTTTCCACACTTTGGACTTAAAAATGGCTGGGGCATCTATAATTTTACTCAAACTGCTGTCCCATTAAAAAAAAAAACTCTCTTTTTTTCCTGCCGGTGCCGATAGCCTAGTGGGCAGCACACCGACAAATAGCGCAGTTGCGCTTTGGGTATCCCAAGTTTGAGTCCCTGCTCATGGACCTTTCTCCATCCCATCCCCCTCTGTTTAGAGTGCCTTACTTTATTAAAGCAGAACTCGGTAAGATTTGCGAAGCTCCCCCTACAGGTTCCTTCAGTGAATCACACTGTTGTAAATACTCCAAGCGCAGCTCTGGACTACAACGACTACAACGCTCACCAGCGCAGTAGTTTTGCAAATACAGTACAAGAAATCTCGATGGAGGTGGGTAATTTTCAAAATTGGCTTATAAAGTCATAATATATTCATTGTTTTTGAATTACCATAAAGCATTTTGTCACTCTCGCGTGAATGTGAGGCGAGATTGTGTCGGGTCGGCGCAGCTCAACTTGCAAGTGCTGTTTTTTGGCGTAGACGTGCCAGAGGGGGTTAGTGCACGCCTCAAACACACCACAAGTCAATTAACCATCGGAAGGACTTAGAAAACTATTTATGAAGATAAAAAAAAAGTTAGTTAGTTCTGCTTTAATTAAAATATCGATATTTGGCGCCAGCGTATCGATTCTCATATTGCACGAAGGAGGACAACAATATTGCCCTGTGGATATTTTGTCCCACCCCTAGTGCAAAACAGTGATGACCCATAAAGGAAATTATTTGAGCTTTGCCCGATCTGTGGTTTGTGCACATTCTTGGCACGGCTTCAGATCTGGTGTTATGTTGTGACACTAGTATGATTGTCAAGACTGTGAAAACCACACCTTAATATCCTTTGTTTTGCTTGTGGATTCACATTTTTTAAAGTTGTCGTACAAACATGCATTGCATAGTTTTACAGGAAACAGTGGCGCAGAAAGCATCCTGCACAGAGGACAAGCAGTTCCTCAGTCAGGGACAACAAATCTACAAAAACAATCAGTGATTAAGTTTTGTCTCTGGCACGTCTGAGAGAGTGTCTCATTCATCTTTGATTGCACCCTCGGCCTGCCCTGCAAGGTCACCCGCGCCCCCGCTCCCACCGAAACAGCGCTGGCACTTTGCGCAACAGGATCCATGTCCTTGACACAAACAATCCGTTATTGTCTTAATGCTGCATATTTGCCTTAACGTCAACGAAAATAGAAACGCTCCATCATATCTGCATTTCTTTGTGTCTGTTCGCAGCAAGTGTGGATGAATGACTTGTTTTTTGTCATGTGGCTTTGTGTAAATGTGACTTTGTGTTCTGTGCTGCAGGTTGAACTGCACCCCGTGCGCTGGCCTCTGTCCCAAAGTGTGCATGGGGCTGAAGACAGTTGACTCAGTCACTGCGGCGCAGGCTCTGAGAGGATGCACTGTGATCAACGGCAGTTTGGTTATCAACATCCGCGGAGGAAGTAAGAACAAACAAGCTCTCTAATACTATTTCTCCTCTTTGTGCAGCATAGAAGGGCGACTTTAATACGCATCTCTCTGGAATTCATGGTTCTGATTGGTTAATCAGCATTCTGCATATGTTTTTATATAGTGATGATTAAACTATATAATTGGCTTTTGTGGCAACCATTCTTCTATACTGTTAGATTCAGATCCCCATCAGTGTTCTGATCACCCTGTTGCTAACTGGAGGTGTATTTACCTTCAGGTTACTTAATAATAATATTCTGATTTTTATTATTAAAGGTGCCCTAGAATCAAAAATTGAATTTACCATGGCATAGTTGAATAACAAGAGTTCAGTACATGGAAATGACATACAGTGAGTCTCAAACTCCATTGTTTCCTCCTTCTTATGTAAATCTCATTCGTTTAAAAGACCTCCGAAGAACAGGTGAATCTCAACATAACACCGACTGTCGGGATCATTAATATGTACGCCCCCAATATTTGCATATGCCAGCCCATGATCAAGGCATTACACAAGGGCAGGACGTCTTGATGTGCACAGCTGAGGAGGGAGCGCGCGATTTAAAGGGGCCGCGCGCTGAATCGGTGCATAGTTAATGATGCTTCAAAATAGGCAAGTAAAAAAATTATTAAAAAAAAAAATCTATGGGGCAATGTTCCCTCTAATTTTTTTTCTCGCTGAGCAAAATTTTTCTCTGTTGAGCGCACATTTTGGCCACCTGAGCAAAAACATACTTTATATCAGACCTGTACAATGAACGTTAAAAAAAAACACACAAAAAAATGGTTTTATCATGCAACTGTAACATTTAACTTCAATGTGCCGTTTCTATTTTATTTGACCCTTGATGTAACTTAGTGATTTATTAAATAATATGTTTGAAAATGAGCAGTTCAGTCACTAAATTAAGCAAATTTTAGGTTACTTGAGATTTTTTCACATTGCTGTATTAACTGTACCAGTCTTTACCAAGAAATTCTATTAAAAATAATTTCTGTCCTCCTGCAGGACAGTTCAATTCTTTATAATAATATAATATGAACAGTTACAATGATGGTTTGGGACAACCATAATGTGTTTTTTTTACAGTCAATTATTAACAACAGACAGTGTTAAACCATCAAAATTACATGTTTATTGCTTATGAATTTCCCAGATTTTATATATCAGGAGGTTAAGATTTTTCGTGGCAAGGAGCCCTAAACAATCCCCTTGTGAGATCAATTTTTTATTAGGCTTACATTATAATATAATAAAATATAATATAATATTTAAGTATTTAAACTGATATACAGTATTATATCAGTTTAAATGCTTCCATTTCTTTTAATATATTATATAGTGAAAACAAACTGAAGCATTTAAACTGATAAATATTTTTAAGAAATGTGAACATTAACTCGTTTATAGTTATCTAAACATCCCTGAAACCCACAGCACCACACACACAAAAATCTATTTAAACTTAGGTATATCACTTATGTATTTTGAGTTTGCAAGCTACACCTGTGGTGGGAGTGTTTGTAAATGTCTCAGAGTTTTCCGTTATCCGTTATTTCCATCACTTTTCATTAAAACATGGATGTTTTATTTCACATTTCTTTTCGTTTTGCGTTGCCTCTTGTATTGAGGTATTTAGTCCGCAAACATTACAGTATTCTTACCACGACTGATTTGGCTCAGGGCCAGCCAGCTCATACGCGCTCAATCGTTGTCTTTCTATGAAACTTGTAAACCGCATTCACCGGTTCCAACTCTATAGCGACAATAACTCTATAGCGGTTGTCCAGAGCACTGCAATTATTTCTCATTTAAACTACTACAATCATTTTCATGTCTGTTCTCTGCGCGGCAATTGTTTCTTCTGCGCGGCCGCGGCTTCAGAAGTGCGCGGCCGCGCACGCGCGCAGCTTAGAGGGAACATTGCTATGGGGTTTTTTGAGCTGAAACTTCACAGACACATTCAGGGGACACCTTAGACTTATATTACATCTTGTAAAAACTGGTTCTAGGGCACCTTTAAGAAATATTTAGCTTTGGAAAAAAATTGGAGACCACTCCAAAATGTGCAGTTTCTCTGCATTTATTATTTATATGTATCTGTTTGAGGAAAACTAACATCTTTGATTTATTCTACAAACTACTGACAACATTTCTTCCAAATTTCAAATAAAAAATTTGTCATTTAGAGCATTTATTTGCAATTGGTCAAAATATTGAAAAAAGATGCTATGTTTTCTGACCTCGAATAATGCCAAGAAAGCAAGTTTATATTAATTTTTAAACAACACGATACTAATGTTTTAACTCAGTATTTGGTTGAATAACCCTGATTTCTAATCACAGCTTTCCTGCGTCTTGGCATGCTCCCTATCAGTCAGTCACATTGCTGTTGGGAGACTTTATGCCACTCCTGGTGAAAAAATTCAAGCGGTTTGGCTTTATGTAATGGCTGGTGACCCTCTTGCTTCGGGTCTGGAGATTGTGATGGACATGACAGGGTCTTGACCTTGATTGGCCTGGCTGTGTGGATTTGAAAACATGGCATCTTTTTTCGTTTACCAGTTGTCATTTTCAGCAAATAAATGCTCTAAATGACAATATTTTCATTTGAAATATGGAAGAAATGTTGTCAGTAGTTTGTAGAATAAATCAAAAATGTTCATTTTCCTCAAACAGATACATTCACTTCCAATAATTCAATGTAATCAATAACAGTTGTTACAGAGTAGCTTTATTGTACCTTATTGCACATTTTTAACAGTGTGCAGACTTTCGTAAATTCATAAATGTTAAACTTGCTCTTCTGTCCACCTCTCCCTGTTAGATAACATAGCCGCAGAGCTGGAAGCTAACCTGGGGCAGCTGGAGGAGATCACCGGCTACCTGACAGTGCGACACTCGTATGCCCTAGTCTCTCTATCTTTCCTTCGCAAGCTCCGAATCATCCATGGAGAGACGCAGGAAGTTGGGTATGAGTCTTCTTCATTGGATGTCTAGGTTTTCCTTGCCACTGTTTCCCATTTGGGATGTCAGGACTTATTTGTCAACCAACCTCTTGTTCTTATTTGTGTGCTGTTTTCTTTCCCATCAGGAATTATTCATTCTACGCGCTCGATAACCAGAACCTGCGTCAGCTGTGGGACTGGAACAAACACAACCTGACCATCCAGCAAGGTCGCATGTTTTTCCATCATAACTCCAAACTTTGCATGTCGGAGATCCGGAAGATGGAGGAGGTGACTGGCACTAAGAACCGTCAAACAAAGAATGACATTGTCTCAAAGACCAATGGAGATCAGGCTTCATGTGAGGAGGACATATCTTTGCATTTCCTTTATGCTCATGTGCACTTTTTCTGAGTAAATCTGAACGCATTGTTGTTGGTGTTTCACCAGGTGAGAGCCAGGTTTTGAAGTTCACACAGATTCGCACACTTTCAGACAAGATCATTATTAAATGGGAACCTTTCTGGCCGCCAGATTTTCGAGACCTCCTGGGATTCATGGTTTTATACAAAGAGGCGTAAGTGACTCAACTTTTTTTCTTTTTTTTTTAAGGTGCACTATGAAGGATTTTTGAAAAAATAAACTCTGGACTCGTACAAAAATAATGCCTCTCAATCATTACTTCTGTAACTCGACAGATCACTAGGCATTGTAATTACGTTTTTATGATGACTCGTAATTAGTTGGCTAAACTTGCTCACAAATTACAGCTAGTCATCTAACTATTAGCGTAACTGTTCTTTGATATGTACAAAAAATGCTATTTATGCATGTTAAGCACAATATTTTGCAAAATAGCTCATCCCGCTGGTATTCTCTTGAGTCGGCTGGGCTGCGTGTGCAACTGATAAATCATGTCAGGGTCGAGGGCTTGCACTTCTGGCGGTGCTCTGCCTGTGATGAGGGGCCAGGTTTGAACGTTGTGTTTACAAACAGTAACTGAAAATTCTGCATAGTGCACCTATAATCAAGATAGACGGCATATAATGTGTTGTGAATGAAATTAAGACTGTGAGGGATAGAAATACCATCCGAAATCCAGAGAATTTTGTCCACTGGAAACTTCAGTGAAAACTATATTTTATGTTTTGTCGACTTAAAGGGTTAGCTGTTACCGGAAGCTAGTGATTATAGTCTATAAAGTTATAAATATGGATATTTTTCCTTACAAAAACACACAGCTTCGCTTCAGAAGGCCTTTATTAACCCGCTGGAGTCATATGGATTACTTTTATGATGGATGGATGTGCTTTTTGGGCTTGAAAATCCTGGTTACTATTCACTCCCATTATAAAGCTTGGAAATATTTTTTAATATAACTCTGATTGTGTTCGTCTGAAAGAAGATAGTCATACACCTAGGATGGCTTGAGGGTGATGATTTTCATTTTTGGATGAACTAACCCTTTAATGATGCACACCAAGTTATACGGACTGTATTTTCCCTCACAGCCTCGTTTTCATTTTCACCATTTTAACAATGGTGTCTATCATGACTTTAAGGTCCATTTTATGGCTGTGCTTGGTTTGTAGATTGAGTTCAATGCAATGCTGTGTTAGTGTTTGATGACATTTGTCTCTGCTTCTCTAGGCCATATAAGAATGTGACTGAGTTCGATGGTCAGGATGCATGTGGGTCTAACAGCTGGGTCATAGCAGATGTGGACCCTCCGCCTCGCGCCACAGAGGGAAAAGAACAGCAGGAGCCCGGCTACCTCATCCTCCCTCTGAAGCCATGGACGCAGTACGCCATCATGGTCAAAACCCAGCTCTCCGCTTCTGATGAGCACCAGGTCCACGGAGCAAAGAGCGAAATCATCTATGTCCGCACCAATGCTACCAGTAAGAGCTTCACAAGCAGTGTTGTAGGAAGGTTATGATTTTTTCAAGGAAAAGGAAAATGAAACTTTTAGGACAAACCTAGAAATTTAGAAATTTGGGATGACCAGTTTTTGGTTCAGAACATCTATTTACTCTTTTAAGACCTTTCACTTTAAAGCATTTGTATGCGTGATCTCCTTACCAAGCCTGCTTAAAAGTTGATTTCAGTAGCAATGTTTATTGTGCAGACTTGGCATGAGAGAGGAATAAAAGAGGTCAAAGGCTGGTAAAATAGGTCGCTGGTGACTTTCAGTGGTGTGAAATCACTCAGTAGTGTGCACCATGTCAGGCCGTGATTTAGGTGAAAAAATAAATGTGGTTTGGTTTCAGTGCTGCCAGGTGTCTGTCTGACTTCCTTTTGAGCTTGTTTTGTCTTTCCTTCCTGATAACCACATAACCATTCACTAAACTGAGAACATTGTTTCGGCAGCTGGTTGGCAAGAGCTGAAAGTAGCGCTTCAGGGTTTTTCTCATTTTTTTTTTCTTTCTGGTTTGGCAAACGGTTGGGTTCGCACACTGCGACATCCATAGTGCCCCTCTACTTCTTCCTTTTTAGGAGGAAGCTGTCGTTATTCTTGTCTCGTCGGTGACCCAGTCTGACAATGCGGTCTAACCAGAATTGAGTTTTGTTTAGAGTCTACTAGTCTACTTTTTTTTTTTTTTTTTTTTGCTTTGTTCTTCTTCAGTCATTATTTTTTTCCACTTAATAATGGGTGACTTTTTTGTTGTTGTTGTTTTTCAGAACCCTCCGTGCCCCTGGACCCCATATCCTCGTCAAACTCCTCATCTCAGATCATTCTGAAGTGGAAGCCCCCTAACGATCCAAACGGAAACATCACACACTACTTAGTCTTCTGCCAGCAGCAACCAGAGGCCAGCGAGCTCTACAAGTTTGATTACTGTCAAAAAGGTTAGAAAACATACAGGATTATAATATAAAACATACACACTACCGTTCAAAAGTTTAGGGTTGGTAAGATTTGAACTGTTATGTATGGAAGCTTGTTTCTGCTATGAAATAAAAAATAAAAAAGGTAATTGCGACTTTTTATCTCACTATTTCAATTTTTTTTTCTCGCAATTGCGAGTTATATAGTCATAATTGCGTGATATAAATGTCAAGAATTGTGTGATATAAAGTCAAGTATTTGCGAGTTATAAAGTCAAAATTGCAAGTTATAAAGTCTGAATTGCATGATATAAAGTCAGAATTGCGTGATATAAAGCCAAGAATTGCGTTATAAAGACAAAATTGCATGATATAAAGTCAAAATTTCATGATATAAAGTCAGAATTGCGAGATATAAAGTCAAGAATTGTTATAGTCAGAATTGCATGATATAAAGTCAGAATTGCGTTATAAAGTCAGAATTGCGTTATAAAGTCAGAATTGCGTGATATAAAGTCAGAATTGCATGATATAAAGTCAAGAATTGGCAAGATATAAAGTCAAGAATTGCGTTATGAAGTCAGAATTGCTTGATATAAAGTCAAAATTGTGATATAAAGTCACAATTGCATGATAAAGTCAGAATTGTGTGTTATAAAGTCAGAATTGTATGATATAAAGTCAGAATTGCGAGATATAAAGTCAAGAATTGCGTTATAAAGTCAAAATTGTGTGATAGAAAGTCAAAATTGCATGATAAAGTCAGAATTGTGTTATAAAGTCAAAATTGCATGATATAAAGTCAAAATTGTATGATATAAAGTCAAGAATTGCGTTATGAAGTCAGAATTGCATGATATAAAGTCAAAATTGTGATATAAAGTCACAATTGCATGTGATAAAGTCAGAATTGTGAGATATAAAGTCAGAATTGCAAGTTATAAAGTCAGAATTGCGAGATATAAAGTCAGAATCGCGTTATGAAGTCAGAATTGCATGATATAAAGTCAAAAATTGCAAGATATAAAGTCAAGAATTGCGTTATGAAGTCAGAATTGCATGATATAAAGTCAAAATTGTGATATAAAGTCACAATTGCATGATAAAGTCAGAATTGCGAGATATAAAGTCAAGAATTGTTATAGTCAGAATTGCGTGATATAAAGTCCGAATTGTGAGTTATAAAGTCAGAATTTTGTGATATAAAGTCAGAATTGCGTGATTAAAAGTCGCAGTTGCCTTTTATTTTTTATTTAGTGGCAGAAACAAGCTTCCATAGTTATCCGTAAAGATGGCAGAACAAAATCAAAATGCAACCAAAACATTTGCACATTTTTTATCTCCTGCTTGAACTTAATAAAACAATTTTTAGAGTGCAGACCTTTTTTGAATTTTTGAACTACTGATACATGGGTCTTGGCACCTAATTATCTGGGAGAGCGCTGTGAGTGCTTTGATTGGGAGAGCAAAATCGAGGCCTTGTGTTTCTGTTATTCAGGTATGAAGCTGCCCACCAGAGCTCCCACACAAGTGGACAACGAAGAGGAACAGAAGTGGAACCAGACCGAGGAGCAGGGCCAAGATAGCCGCTGCTGCGCTTGCCCCAAAACAGAGAAACAGCTGAAGAAAGAGGCAGAGGAGACGGAGTACCGCAAAACCTTTGAGAACTACCTCCATAATGAAGTCTTTGAGCTCAGGTGAATTTCACAGTTCCTCATTTAACTAGCCTAGATTAGAACTGTAAATGTGAATCAGGGAGACTTTTTTTTTTATTTTTTGAAAGACGAGTGGTTCATGTTGTTATTGTGTTCATCTGTTTTGCCCAGAGTTCTAAACTCAGGGTTGAGCGTCTTCATAGTTGTCAGAACACTCTCCTTCACTGGGTTGTTTTTGAATCCAAGACCTTGAGTACATGTTTTTGTTAGTTGCATTTCCACCTTCTTTGTGTATCTTTGGCCTTCAGAAGCTCACAGCTGGCTCTAAAGATCTCGTTCCACTCCTACACACATGCACACTCCCACGTACACACACAGTTTCTCTCAGGCCTTGGTTTAATGTAGTCTTTGTTTTGGGGGCAAGATGTTGTCTGGTCTGTGGTAGGGATGGACAATGTTGACAACGACTACCACAACGCTTTCAGAGGAAGTGGAGACTCCTACACAAGCGGTTTGTCTCACTACCCTTCATTGTTCTGCACGTTTTATTCACTGCGACTTTACAGACTATAAAAAGTATTCAATTCGTTTTATTTAGACTTTAAAATATGGTTTTACTTGAGAATGATTTTATCCTCAGAAATGCTTTGGCTCTTCAAGCACACCAAAAGTGCTGAATCCTCCTGTCCTGAGCTCTTATATATGAGGAAATAACTGAAGGCTGTGGTGCTCTGGTAGTGGTTGACCGCTGGAATAGTTAAAATCAACCACATGAAATGCTCCTTTGCTCCCTCTAGAGGCGATGTTTGTAATGAACCCAATGAACTGGAATTTTGTGGCTTGCAGTCCATGCATGCTAGTGTTATATGCTTTAAAAGATGGCCAAAATAGCAAAGATGCTCGTTTAGACTTTGTCTCCTGGTAATGTGTGTCAAATACACCAGCGTTCAATAGTTTGGGGTCAGTACGATTTTTTAATGAAAGTCTTATTTTACTGAAAATACAGTTAAAACAGTAATATTGTGAAATATTATTACGATTTAAAAGAACTATTTTAATACATTTTAAAATGTAAATTATTCCTGTGATGGCAAAGGTGAATTTTTAGCATCATTCCTCCAGTCTTCAGTGTCACATGATCCTTCAGAAATCATTCTAATATGCTGATTTGATGCTCAAAAAACATTCATTATTATTATCAATGTCGAAAACAGTTGTGCTTCTCAATATTTTTGTCGGAACCATGATACTTTTTTTTCAGGATTCTTTGATGAATAGAAAGTTCAAAAGAACAGCATTTTTAAAAATCTTTTGTAAAATTCAAATCAATTTAATGCATCCTTGCCGAATTAAAGTTTGATTTAGAGTTTGAAACAACTTAGTAGTGGTAAAGTAGTAAGTATTTTTGTCCAATCAAATTCTTTCATAATGAGAGTGTTTCTGCTAACAACCTGCTTCAATAGGAAATGTCACAGAAAGTAAACAATTTCAAGTTGCTAATATTTCAGTTTGTTCAGATGTGATGAATGAATAGTCACTTTAATTGCTTTCAGACTCCAGATATTTCCTAAACTGTAATTTGCTACTGTTTTATGCAATTATACAATCATTTGTTGTCTGTATTCAAAAATGAAGGGATAATGAGAGCTCTTTCTCTTTTTAGTGGGAGTGAAGAAAAGACTCTGCGTCATCAGGCATATATCATATTCTTTTTGATTTTCCTCACATTGCTTTGAAGGGTTGAACAGTTGTTTAGCACAGGTGTCCATTAGATTATTGAACAAAATACTGCAACATATAGAACTGTCATTTAGTCAATCAGGTTGCTGTTTACACATGCATTATTATGTGTTTTATTACAGTTACATGCATTATTACATGACTCACATCAGCTGGAATCACAACATATGCACACTTTTTCAACATCCACAAATATCTGTTTATCTAAACATTGATGTATTGTTGGCAAATTAAATGCCTGTTCACACATAAAAAAAACTAGAATTCACATGCTCTAATGCAAGATAAAAAAACATCTTAAAGTTCAACCTGAATATGCTTTAAAGGGGACCTATAATGCCCCTTTTACAAGATTTAATATTAGTCTCTGGTGTCTCCAGAATGTGTCTGTGAAGTTTCAGCTCAAAATACCCCACAGATCATTTATTACAGCTTGTCAAATTTGCCCCTATTTGGGTGTAAGCAAAAACACGCCATTTTTGTGTGTCCCTTTAAATGCAAATGAGCTGCTCCCGGGTGGAGCTTTAACAGCTCGTGCTTCGGTTGCTCAACAACAACAAAGCTGGAGAATCTCACGCAGCCAAAATGAGGATTGTCAGTAATGGTGTTCAGTCTTACATTGTTCAAACCGGAGTCGACACTGATGGAGAGACTCAGGAAGAAGTTACTACTTTAGAATGAAACTGGACGTTTCTGAATGGTTAGTGGATAAATGTATGTAGTTGCTGTGGAGTTGATTCAACTCATCCACTAGCATGTGCCGTCATGTTCATCTTTTGTGTAAATCCAGCGTTGAATTGACCCTCGTTTGTGAAGCAGTCCGGCATAAATGGCGGCAAGGTTAACAACACTCTACTACAACAACTCCTCCTCTTCTCTAAAGCAGCCCAACATGGACCCGCCCCTTTCTTGTGTGTTCTCAGGGGCGGGGTTTATGTAAATTTTGGGGTTAGTGATGTCACAAACCCAGGAAGAAGCTCGTTGTAGTCCCTACCAGCCATTTGTTGTAGTCCTTAAACAGTGAATTCTTTAAAAGAAAATCTCTCCCTTTGCATTTGAACTTTGAGCGTTGTAACTTTGCAGATGTTGTTTGTGCTCAAACAGCAACATTACACACTAACTAAAGTTAAAAAGTGAAATCATAATCAAGGACTCCTTTAAGACTGAACCTAAATCTAGACTAACTTCCTTCTCTTTACATGTTTCTGTGTACCCAGGACATCAAGACAGCGCAGATCTCTGGTGGGCATTGCCAATAGGACCTCCGCTCGTCTTTTCACTACACCTTCCTCGTTGCCCAACGGCTCTGCCACTCGTAGCCCAGAGGAGGAAGCAGAGGCCAATAAGATTTCACTGATTGTTCATTCCAAGGAGTCAACAGTCATCTCCAATCTGCGCCATTTCACCAGCTACCAGATAGAAATCCATGCCTGCAACCACGAGAGTGACCCCACTCGCTGCAGCATGGCGGCCTACGTCAGTGCCCGCACCATGCCCGAAGGTGTGGGATTGTAATTTTATGATGCATTATTTCATATAGTATAGTTGTTTTTTATTGACATGTATTCTTCTGTTTCTGTGCAGAAAAAGCCGATGACATTGTGGGTCCGATAACCTACGAGGTGTCGGAGTACTCTGTACACATCAGGTGGATGGAGCCCAAGGCTCCTAACGGCATGATTATTCTCTATGAAGTCCATTACAAGAGACTGGGAGATACAGAGGTGAGATGTTACACAGGATAGAGATGGAAGCCTGCACTCTGCTCCCATGAATGCTGGCTGCACTTTTAAACTGATTTTTATCAGTCCTGATGAAATCTCCAAATCGCTCCAAATAAACAAGCTTTTTTAGCATAATTGCGTCAGCTGTGTATTTCTGTAACCATGGAGAAATCCAGCCAGAGACAGAGGAAATGTTCCTAATGCTGTTTTTGAAAAGCCTCGGATAAACAAGGGATGATTATATAAAGGTTAATAATTGTTATAAGCAAAACAAAATGTGATGGTTTTGCACTTAGCGACACATGCACCTGTTTGGGTTGATGGATTTGAAACACTCTGTTTACACTGACCTCTGGCAGTTTCATTAAAATCTGATGAGTAATATTTATATGTATTAGTGTGAGATGAACTTTAAAAACATGATGATAACTAAGCCTTTGGCTGTCTTGAGTTTGATGTGCACAGCTATATGGGTTATCTAACTGCGTGCCTTTATGTCTAAGGAGCTGCACCACTGCGTATCCAGGAAGAATTATATTGCAGATGGAGGCTGTAAGCTGAGAGTGGTGCACCCTGGGAACTATACAGTGCGGATCAGAGCAACCTCCCTGGCAGGCAATGGATCGTGGACAGAGCCAACACACTTCTATGTTCAGGACCTACGTAAGACGGCTGGTCTATAATACCTATGAATATCATATCTTCAGTTATTAAATTATGCATGAGACCCACATAACTGAATTTTGAAGAGGTTTGTGTGTGTATTTGTGGAAAAAAATTAATTATTCACACACTGATACTATTGAGTTTTATTGGAAAGTTTCAACCTCTAGGTCTTCATTAGGGAAAAATGGTCAAAATGTTGCAGTTGTTCAGTTGGAAGCCCTAAGATGCCATGAATTAGTTTTTTTTTAAAACCATAAATTTTCGTTTTGTGGTCATTTTTATTGTTTGTTGTTGGTTAATTTTGTTGTGTATGGAAGAGGATTAGGGCCAAGCAATAATAAAAAAATAAAACCATCTCGAGATTAAAGTTGTTAAATTTCGAGAAAAAAATCAAAATAAAATGTTGAGAATAAACTCATTAAATTACGAGAATAAACTCGTTAAATTTCGAGAAAAAAGTCGAGATAAAATGTTGAGAATAAACTTGTTAAATTACGAGAAAAACTTGTTAAATTTCGAGAAAAAAGTCGAAATAAAATGTTGAGAATAAACTCATTAAATTACAAGAAAAACTCGTTAAATTTCGAGAAAAAAGTTGAGATAAAATGTTGAGATAAACTCATTAAATTACGAGAAAAACTCATTAAATTTCGAGAAAAAAGTTGAGATAAAATGTTGAGAATAAACTCATTAAATTACGAGAAAAACTCGTTAAATTTCGAGAAAAAAGTTGAGATAAAATGTTGAGATAAACTCATTAAATTACGAGAAAAACTCATTAAATTTCGAGAAAAAAGTTGAGATAAAATGTTGAGAATAAACTCATTAAATTACGAGAAAAACTCGTTAAATTTCGAGAAAAAAGTCGAGATAAAATGTTGAGAATAAACTCATTAAATTACGAGAAAAACTCATTAAATTTTGAGAAAAAAGTTGAGATAAAATGTTGAGAATAAACTCATTAAATTACGAGAAAAACTCGTTAAATTACGAGAAAAAAGGCGTTAGATTATGAGAACAAATTAGTTAAATTATGAGAAACAAAGTCGTTAAATTTCGAGAAAAAAAGTTGAGATAAAATGTTGAGAATAAAGTCATTAAATTACGAGAAAAAAGTCGTTAGATTATGAGAACAAATTCGTTAAATTATGAGAAACAAAGTCGTTAAATTCCGAGAAAAAAGTTGAGATAAAATGTTGAGAATAAAGTCATTAAATTACGAGAAAAACTCGTTAAATTATGAGAAAAAAGGCGTTAGATTATGAGAACAAATTCGTTAAATTATGAGAAACAAAGTCGTTAAATTCCGAGAAAAAAGTTGAGATAAAATGTTGAGAATAAAGTCATTAAATTACGAGAAAAACTCGTTAAATTATGAGAAAAAAGGCGTTAGATTATGAGAACAAATTCGTTAAATTATGAGAAACAAAGTCGTTAAATTCCGAGAAAAAAGTTGAGATAAAATGTTGAGAATAAAGTCATTAAATTACGAGAAAAAAGTCGTTAGATTATGAGAACAAATTCGTTAAATTATGAGAAACAAAGTCGTTAAATTTCGAGAAAAAAAGTTGAGATAAAATGTTGAAAATAAAGTCATTAAATTACGAGAAAAAAGACGTTAAATTATGAGAACAAATTTGACTTTTTTCTCATAATTTAATGAGTTTATTCTCAACATTTTATCTCGACTTTTTTCACGAAATTTACCGAGTTTTTTCTCTAAATTTAACAACTTTAATCTCGAGAAGTTTTTATTTTTTTATTATTGCTTGGACCTAATGCTCTTCCGTAGTTGTGGGTTTTATTATAATAATTTTTTATATTTAAAGGCACAATATATAAGATTTTTGGATTAAAATATCCCAAACCACTAGAACAGTGTTATATATCTTGTTAACTTGTGTACTTACATTATCCCGTATGTTTCCAAGAATGTCTAAATCCAGAAAAATAAGCAATTTTAACCAGGACACGGACCGTGTCCATGTGTCGCCTATCAGTGACATCATACCCGTGTTACCCTCGATTTCCGGTTTTATTTTGTAGAAACCATGGAAACACCAAAGACGCTTTAATATATTATATGTTTTAGTCTTATTGGTTAAATCTCGAGCGAACACACAGAGTAGCATTATAACAACTTTCAACACAAATGTATCTGTTATGATAAACAGCGCTGCGTTACCTCACATACTCATGACAGGAAGAAGCGGAAACGCTTGTCTGCGGCATAATAAAAGCTCTCGAGGCATGTGTTGCGCTCGTCTCTCATTAGCAATCGCTCCAGCGGCCTTGTTCTGCTCCAACAGCTTTCAACCACACCCTGCTTCATACTACGGTAATGTTAATAAATCTTCAATACATTAGCTCATCCATTAATATGATATCTGCCTGAGTCCCATCGGATTCGATTCCATTGGCTATAGATGTGAAGACAACACCTCCCATCTACGCCTTTGTTTTGAATAAGCAACCTCTAGTGGTGAAAAATTACATATTGTGCCTTTAATTGATTTTTTTTATTCCTTAAGGCTTCCTGTTTATATCATTATATACAGAATATTTTTATTTAATCCATTAATTATTATTTGCTCCATTGTATCCTTCACCTGTATACAACTTAGTTTGGAAGTACACAACTTTTATATATTTTTTGGTTGTGTTTATGTGAACAGGTGTGGACCCATCCAACATGCTGAAGATTGTGATTGGTCCTGTGATCTGTGTCTTTTTACTCCTTGTGATGGGAGGTGTGGGCTTTTTCATGTTCAAGAAAAAGTAAGTGTTGTGATTGTCCTGAAAACTCAAGCATAAAACTATTCTTTATGAGGTAAATAATGAATTTCATTAATTTTTAACCAGGCAAACAGAAGGTCCGACTGGACGACTTTATACTTCCCCAAATCCAGAGTATTTCAGCCCAGATGAAGGTGAGCAATTTTCCTTTCTCTCTGTGTGTGACCTTTAGCAGAAAATGCTCGGGTCGATGCACATTTAATTAACTTCTAATTGAAGAGTTGATCACATTAACGATCGATTTAAGCAGATTATCACATTTTAAATGACTTTCTCTTTTGCCTGAGATCTGCTCCATCTCAAATATGACACTGTGTGTCCTGCGTGTGTGTTGTGTTTGTGCAGTGTATGAACCAGACGAGTGGGAGGTGCCCCGTGAAAAGATTAATCTATTGCGAGAGTTAGGCCAGGGATCATTCGGCATGGTGTATGAGGGCATCGGAAAGGACATAGTTAAAGGCGAACCACAGACCCGTGTTGCGGTGAAGACGGTTAACGAGTCGGCCAGCCTCAGAGAGAGGATTGAGTTCCTCAACGAAGCTTCTGTGATGAAGGCGTTCAGCTGCCACCATGTGGTAAGACATGTCTCTTACATGTGTTTTGTAGTCTTATTTTAGTATTTGTTTATATATTGTTTATTATTATTTAGAATAAGCTTTTATTTTTATATTTTCAGTTTTCATTCTAATTTTTAATTTTAGTAGTTTATGTGCTTTTGTCATTTTCTAATGTTTCTATTTAGATTTATTTAATTTTATATCTGTTTTTAATTTTAGAATTTCAACTTAAACTTATTTATTTCAGTTAGTTACCAAGGCAACATTTCTTTTAATCTAATATTTATATATATATATACACTGCTGCTCAAAGGTTTGGAATAATTAAGATTTTTAATGTTTTTTGAAAGATGTCTCACCAAGGCTGCATTTATTTGATCTAAAGTACTGTAAAAACAGTAAAACTGTGAAATATTATTGCAATTTAAAATAACAGTTTTCGATTTGAATATATTTTAAAATGTGATTTATTCCTGTGATATGAAAGCTAAATAGTCAGCATTGTTAATCCATTCTTCAGTGTCACATGATCCTTCAGAAATTATTCTGATATTCTGATTTGGTTGTCAATCATTATCAATTATTATTATAATTATTATTGCCTCAAATATTGATAATGGTCCTTATTATGAGTGTTGAAAAGTTTTTGCTGCTTAATATTTTTGTGGAAACCTTTTTTCAGGATTCTTATATGAATTGAAAGTTTAAAAGAATTGAATTTATTTAAAATGGAAATCTTTTGTAACATTATAAATGTCTTTACTGTCAGTTCTGAATGACAGTGTATCACGGTTTCCACAAAACTATTAAGTAACCTCTTTCAACATATACTTTTTAGGTTTTATTTTAATTACTGAAACTGATTTTGATATTTTTAGGCTTAGTTGTAGTTAATATTAACACTGGTTGGACTGTGACGTATTCTGATGGTTACTGACATGATCTTGTGGGTTAGGTGAGGCTGCTGGGGGTGGTGTCTAAAGGCCAGCCCACCCTAGTGGTGATGGAGCTCATGACACATGGAGATCTGAAGAGTTTCCTGCGTTCTCTCAGACCTGACTCAGAGGTAACAAATCAGAAGTGTCACTAATCAGACCTGCTAGAGTTTTTCGTTATGTATATATATTTATTTAAAATAATGCATTTTTGTTTTACTGTCTTGTATGATTGCTTTGTTACAGAATAACCCAGGTCGGCCTCCTCCAACGCTGAAAGAGATGATTCAAATGGCCGCAGAGATAGCAGATGGCATGGCTTATCTGAACGCCAAGAAGTTTGTGCACCGAGACCTTGCTGCCAGGAACTGCATGGTGGCCGAAGATCTGACCGTAAAAATTGGAGGTAAATTTATTTATTTAAGCTTAAAGCGGTCCTGTCTCTATATTTTCTTTGCAATGCCCTGAGCGATCCTAAGTCCCGCGATAACTTACACTGTTTCAGGAGGTAAGTATGTTAGTTATTAGATGAAATAAGCAGTATGATGTAAATGTTCAAGTTGGCAGCCAAAAGGTGGATCTGAAATTACATACACTCTGAGTAGGTACAACATTTGATGATTTTTAAAAACAACTTAAAAAAAAAAAAGTTTAAAGTATGGGATTGTAAAGTGGACATCAGATGCTCAGAATTTTACAGGAATTACCAGGTCATCTGGGTATATGACAAAACATATGCATGAAATATGAAGGCAAATGTTGTACAAACTTATCTTAAACATATCATATATACTCAGAAATAATATAAAATAAGGAAAATGCTAAATATTTTTTAACCAAAAAGTAATAGCAATAAATAACACCAGTAATAGGCTATTATTAACAGCAAATGCTTTGTAAAAACAGAAAATAACAGCTCCTTTCAGCCTGGCACCATGATGCCATATAGTAGTAGTTTCTTTACAGATTTTTGCATTTCATTGCACTTTTGTTTTTATGTTTGGTGGATGTGTTTGGCTGTTGCACTCGTGTCTCTCATCGTTTGCAGCGTCTCACCCATGAAACGGCATTGTAAAAACGCGGCTCTCAAGTTACAAAAAAAAAGTTCAACTTGCGTTTAACAACTTTTTTCTCATTCCACTGCCCTCGTCTTGTTTTTTTTCAACACAATATCACATTTCTGAGTAAACATCCGCTTTAAGACCAGCGTCACACAAGAGCGGTTAATCAGGTGCGGCATCATGTGGTCATTTTCTTCTCTTAACGGTTATCATCACTGTATTGTCAACATGTCTAATTGTTACATTTTTTATCAAAATCGCTATTTCTTGATTTAAGAATAATAAAATCGAGGCAAAACATTACATTTGAATTAATTGAAAAAATCTGAAAAATGCCCAGCCCTACTTTACACCGACTGTTTTATGAAAACTATGAATTCAGACATACTGTTTTTCACATACTATAGTAGGGAAGTATGAATATTCGGATCCAGGGATGATACCAATACCAAACAGTAAATGTTAAATATTCAAAAGGTTGATTTTCCCAGTATAGATTCACAAATAATTCAATTAAAATTTATTTGTGTAGCATACATTTTTGGAAAAAAGAAAAAGCATTTCATTAACATAATATCTAAACTAAAATCTCATTTTTCCTTTATTATAAGTGAACCTGTGACAAGTAGAAATAGATAACTCGAAATGCGTTTTCTGTCCACTGTGCTCGAGAATCTACACAAGGCAGACACTCTGATTAATCATGTCCCACAATTATGATTTCTGTGCAAATACCTTGTTAAAATGCATTTTTTTATAATAGATGCACTTCAGATGCTTTGTTTTCGTGTGGATGAAAAAACACTGTATAATTATGTCCAATTATGATAAATGTTTCACAGTCGGGGTGGAACTCATCTTGGGTCTAGTATGTAAGTTTCCTAAATAAAATAACTGCACAAGGCTAGTAAAATATTCTAGCTATAGTGCCAAAATGAGATGCTGAATGCAAGCTCATAATGAAAACGGAGGTATGAAGCACAGGATGTGTTGTAGTATATCTCGTACGTGGATTGTGTCATCTGTTATTTTAAGAGTTTTCTAATGGTCTTGTGTTGACTGCTGTCAGATTTTGGCATGACGAGAGACATTTATGAGACGGATTACTACAGAAAGGGTGGGAAGGGCCTGCTTCCTGTGAGATGGATGGCCCCTGAGTCGCTGAAGGATGGAGTCTTCACCGCTCATTCAGACTGCTGGTGAGCCGACCATGTGCACACACACTCACATACAACCATATGAAGACGTGCGTCATTGTTGTAGGACAATCCTTAGAGTATGTTTTAGTCACTCATGACCCACGTTGTGCTTGTCCAGGTCGTTTGGTGTGGTGTTATGGGAGATCAGTACTCTGGCTGAGCAGCCCTACCAGGGGCTGTCCAATGAACAAGTCCTTAAGTTTGTGATGGAGGGAGGATTCCTGGACAGACCTGACAACTGTGCAGACAGATTGTGAGTGTATTTCTGAATTATTGCTCGTGTTAACATCCTAAAGTTGTTTTTTATTGCAATACTAACTTTACTGTATCTGGGCTCAAAAAGGAGTTTTTTCTGCTGGTCAGTCGGACCAGTACTGTCAATGTTTTCACCTGCACATCACGAAATGATCATTTTTTTATTATTAGCAATGCATTTTTATATTTGCTAGAAATTTTAACATTTCTTTTCAACATTTTGTTTTTTGTCCTTGCAAGAAGTCTTGTAGCAAATAAATCCTAGTATAAGAAATTTCAAATATAGGTATCAGGTTATTTTTACTAGGTCCCTTTTTAGGTCATTTAGGATTCACACATGGTTATTTATTGAAAGGTGAAGAACCACGGTCATGCTTTCCTTGTCAAACGCCAATAGCTTGTGCATTAAACAATAACTTGTGCATTAAACATTTGCGAATAAAGCACCGTTTCCATCCAGCGAGCCGAAGAGAACGAAATCGTCACTTCCTGATAAAATGGCACTAAATGTCACTAAGAAAAATGGAAGTTGCTGCAGTAGAAGCCACTGTATATATAATCATTTTTGTATAAAATAAATGACTTGCGCCTCAGAGCGTGCAGATGAAGCACAATAAATGCTGTCATGTTATCTTGCATTCAGATGCCTGGTGTTTGTGAACGCAATCGTGTGAGGCGCTTCTGGGAGGGAATTAAACCAAACCACTTTAACGACAGACTTTGCTCAGGCATTACAGAATGACCAAAACAGATTTCGGATGCTGTGCAATGAGATCGGTCCACTGGTTGCCATCACATCGCATAGTCACGTTTTTTGAAGCGCATCAAGGAATTTATTCTGTAAAAGTGTTTCTATCGTAGTTTATGCACGTTTTCGTATCGCATAAAAAATTGATCTTACTTATTTGAGCTTTTTTATGCACATTTTTAGAATGTATGCACATGTTGGCGTCTCCATTTAGTGTTTTTTATGCAATATCCCACACCAAAAAAGGTGGATGGAAACATAGCTAATGACTGTTAAACATGTTTTACTGGACTGCACTGTTTTTAATGTTTTAATTCATAGATATGTGTAACTGATGTATTAAAAAAAAGTATCACCTGAATGTATTTTCTCTTAAATTAACCTTAAATTTCTTGTATAGTTAATTTAAATTTTTTTTATTCACTTTGTTCTCACCATGAAGATAGCCTTGCTGCTGACATGGCTTTAAAAATTTTTACATTTAAAGTGTTTGTTCACCCAAAAATGAAATTTCTGTCAAACCCGCAAGACCTTCGTTCATCTTCAGAACACAAATTAAGATATTTTTGATGAAATCCGAGAGGTTATTTTTTTATCTCCCATAGAAAGCAATGTAATTACCACATTCAAGGTCCAGAAAAGTAGTAAAGACTGCAGTGGTTCAACCTCAATGTTATGAAGTGACGAGAATACTTTTTGTGCGCCAAAACAAAAATAACAATTTTATTCAACAATTTCCATTCTACCCTGTCATTCTCCTATGCAGTTTACATTGAAACATGCATCAAACATGGAAGAGCTGCACTGCATTCACTGCGTTAACTGCGTAGGAGACTAACAGGGTAGAGAAGAAATTGTTGAATAAAGTCACTATTTTTTTTGCTCACAAAAAGTATAGTTCAAGATGAGCATTTCTGGTTAAAATGTATAAAATTTAAATTTTTTTTTTAGAAAATGAGTGATGGTTTCTCTAGATAAGACCATTATTTCTCATCTTGGATCGTGTAGAACAATTTGAAGCTGCAGTGAAAGTAATTTTGACCTTCAACTGTTTGGTGCCCATTGAAGTCCACTATATGGAGAAAAATCCTGAAATGTTTTCATCAAAAACTTTAATTTCTTTTCGACTGAAGAAAGAAAGACATGAACATCTTGGATGACATGGGGGTGAGTAAATTATCAGGAAAAGTTTATTTAAAAGTGAACTAATCCTTTAAGGTTGAACCACTGCAGTCACATTGACTATTTTATCGATGTCTCTACTACTTCTCTGGACCTTGAATGTGGTAATTTCATTGCTTTCTATGGGAGATAAAAAAAACCTCAGATTTCATCAAAAATATCTTAATTTGTGTTCTGAAGATGAACGAAGGTCGACATGAAGGTGAGTAATAAATGACAGAAATTTAATTTTTGGGTGAACTAACCCTTTAACATAAATAAATGTACTTGAATTTTACATATCTCCTGATCTTCCAGGCATAACCTGATGCAGATGTGCTGGCATTACAATCCCAAAATGAGGCCCGCCTTCCAGGAGATCATCGAGATGCTCCGGGAGGATCTGCATCCCTCATTTCAGGAGGTCTCCTTCTTCTACAGTGAGGAGAACAAGCCGCCTGAGACGGAAGAGTTTGATATGGACCTGGAGAACATGGAGAGCATCCCGCTGGACCCTTCCTCGTACTCTCAGAGGGAGTGCTGTCTAGATGGGGACGAGGGCTCATCCGTGGGCCTTCGAGGGAGTTACGAGGAGCACGTGCCGTACACGCATATGAACGGCGGCAAGAAAAACGGACGCATCTTATCCCTACCCCGATCTAACCCTTCTTAATATTATTAATCCCATCAAGCTATATTAATTTTTTTTTTTTCCTCATCATTTTATAGATTCACTTTTATTGAGCTCTCTATCAGAAGCCCTTCAGAAAGTAATCTCAGGACATTCGTTTTCTTCTTTACTGCCTCAGTATGATGATGATACAGGGTGCAGGCTTTATTTTTTTTGTATTTAAAGAAGAAAATACACATTAACTGCTTCTTTTCTGTCGTGTTTTTTTTTTTTTTTTTTTTTTTATATATATATATTGCCAAGTTTCAAGGACTGGTCAAATGGAACAAACTGTGAAACTAACCTCAGACAACCAGAAGGCTGCTTTAAACCTTACATCTCCTCAGACTCTCTCCTCATCCACCAACAGATTCTCCCGGACTCTCTCCAGAAAAAGACAAAATATATATAAAATTTAAAAAGAAAAAAAAAGTGACCTTACTCTGTTTGTGGCCTATGTCATGCCAACATGGAGTTGTGTCTGAATCTGTACACGTTTGGCTTTGGTGGCAAACCTGTTGAACTTGGGAACTGTAGGATGACGTTTAGCGTCCTTCCAAGAACAAACTGTCTGCAGGGGAAGCCTGTACAAGACACTGCTTTTCTACCTGCGACTCAGTATTCCAGACTACACGGAGAGAACGAACAGATTTTTGGACTCTTATTTTTTTATTTATTTGCTTACCTGTGCTCCTTTTCTTCTTTCTCCCCCCTGGTGTTCACACATTTACAGCTGAAGGATATTTAAACCGTTTTCAGGACTTTTGACTAAAAGAGTTCCTCGGATTGACCAATAGTTGCTGCTTTGATATATTTTAGTGGGTATAGATGACGATAAAAAGTATATATAAATATATTATTGATGTTTTTGTACATAGTTGATATGTCGTCATTCGAGTTATTGCCGGTTGTAGAAATGTTTTTACATGTTTGTCTCGAATCTTTATTTTTTCTAATCCGAAAATCATACTAATCATCCTGGACCTCTGATCAGCCAGCAGCTCCAAGATGCACAGGAGTGTCTAGATGCCTTCGGCTTCAGATGTCAGATCTTGATATCAATGGAAATAACTGCTGTAAATAAAGCAGTGAGGTGCATTCAAGAAGAGCGAATGGATGTGTTTCTGTCATGTTTTTCTTGTGCGTGGTTGTGAGAAAGTCTTATCAAAGCACAGATCGTAGATACAGGGTCATTTTAACGAAGGAAGTGTTTTACATCAGATTCGCACAATTTGTGTGATAACTAAACTGTGAAGAGACATATGACAAAAATGCAAGATCATGATAAAATTCATCCCACAAACAGGAAGTTGTCTTTTATTTATATTTAATATAAATACATCTTTCTAAAGTCCCACTGTATGTAAATAATTGTGTCCCTTAAAGCTTATCTTTGATCACCAAAATGACATATTTAAACGTTTTTTCCTATGAAAATGTTTTAATCATGCCTTAAAATTGCTTGAATGTAACTTTACACCCTTGCTTTATTTAGTATACGTGGATCAATGAATATGCAAATTAGCCCCGCCTCCACTCACTCGCACGAGCTCAGAGATCCACTCGGTCAACTTTACTGAGGTAAACGCTGCACAAAGGTATCGCTCTTTACAATATCGGACACATAACGGCAATTAATATGATTAGCCTGACAGCTATTAATGTGTTGCTAATGTTACACAACTCACTTGCTTCAGAGTGGTCATAGTTAATGATATGCTAAAGCCCGCCCACACGTTGATGTGATTGGTTACAAGGTAGTTTGTGACGTCAGGAACACTAGCGATTTCAAAAAGCTGTCTTTAGATCACTACAGTTTTAAAGAAAATACTCAGCAACAGTGCTGACTTATGAATTTGCATCTTAAAGCATATTAAAAAAGCCACATAGACATATAAACAACATTAAAAACTTGATTTTCTCCACGGGGGACTTTAAGTCAGCCTACTTGGGATTGTTCTTTCGGTCAAAAGCCCACAGTGATAAATAATATAAATATATATATATATATTTTTTTTTTTTTTTTTTTTTTTTTTTTTTTTTTTTTCTGTAAGAGCAAAGCTCTTCAAAAAGTGCTAAAGCTTCATTACCTACCTGAATGTCATCTCTGTGAAGATTGGAAACACATTCCTTCAGTAAAAGGAAGAAAAAGTTGATCTTTTCACACTTAACACAGTATATATTTAACATTTTATTATTTATATTAATTTACCCCCACCCCCCTGTCCGCCAGGACCTTCTATAGGGCTCCTTGACGTTTTATACGGGATTCTCCACAGTATTGTGTCTCCGTACATTTCTGCGCCTGGCAGGATGGGGGATCGAGCTCCTCAGCTCCCGAGTTCTTGGGGCTGGCCTCTCCTCTTCATCCCAGTCTATTACTTCGTCCCACAAGTCCCACGACATCCAGTAGTCGTCGTCGGTCCATGAGAGGGAGACGGATGAGTTTTCGCCGTGGTGGAGGGACATTTCCCCAGCCGACCTCACGTCTGTCTGCCATGCTTCAATCTCCTCTTCCCCACTATCCGGCCTGTCCCAGGCGCCAAGATAATGCCAAGAGAAGGCGGATTTCAGGTAGAGGGTTGACGTCTTCACAGGAACACTCGGAACTGAGGCGCTTTTTCTTGCAACCATTGCTAACTTGACAGCTGCGCAACTATCAAGAGGAGATGTGAGCGGTCTGACCAGTGACCGCACCGCAGTAGGCCTATTTGGGTATGTGGAATGCAGTGTCTATGATGTCATTGTGCCATAATATAGTATGCAAAGTTCCATTTTCATTCAAAAATGGAATGCAAAGTTCCAAGTCATTCAAGCAGAACTAAGTGGGAGCTCTTTTACCTACTATTTGAGATTTTCGTGACCTTTCTTCTTGACCTACTTGACCTCACTTATGCATTAGATGAAATATGAGATGTGATGTGTGAAGAAAACAAAGAAAATCAAGATGTTGTAGCAATATCGGTTTGACCAATTATAAATGAGCAACAGGGGAAATCACTACTGAACACCAGCCTCCTGATCTGTAACTGTAATAATTTGATCACATCAATGTTAAAGGGTTAGTTCACCCAAAACTGAAAATTCTGTAATTTATTACTCACCTTTTTTAATCTTCGGAACGCAAATTAAGATATTTTTGTTGAAATCCGATGGCTCAGTGAGGCCTGCATAGGGAGCAATGACATTTCCTCTCTCAAGATCCATTAATGTACTAAAAACATATTTAAATCAGTTCGTGTGAGTACAGTGGTTCAATATTAATATTATGAAGCGACGAGAATATTTTTGGTGCGCCAAAAAGAAAACAAAATAACGACTTATTTAATGATGGCCGATTTCAAAACACTGATTCAGGAAGCTTCAGAGCGTAATGAATCAGCTTATCGAATCAGCGGTTCGGAGCGTGATTTCAGCAGTTTGGCGGTTTGACACGTGATCCGAATCATGATTCGAGCTTCAAAGGGCTTTAAAGGATACCAGACGAGGAATAAGGGTCTTATCTAGCAAAATGATCGGTCACTTTCAAAAAAAATACAACTGTACATGCTTTATAAACACAAATTAAGACATACAGTGTAAGCTTTTTGAAGAATATGGAAAGCACATGCAAGGCAATCATTTGTTTATATAAAGCATATACATTTACTTTTTTTAAAAAATGGCCGATGGTTTCACTAGATAAGACTCTTATTCCTCGTCTGGTATCGTTTAAAGCTCTTTGAAGCTGCACTGAAACTGTAATTTTGACCTTCAACCGTTTGGAGTCCATTGAAGTCCACTATAAGGAGAATAATCCTGGAATGTTTTCATCAAAAACCTTCATTTCTTTTCGACTGAAGAAAGAAAGACATGAACATCTTGGATGACATGGGGGTGAGTAAATTATCAGGAAAATTTTATTTGAAAGTGAACTGTACTAAAATAACCTAAACTAAAATAAATAAAAGCTATAGACATTAAAAATAAGCGAATAAAAATTAATTAAAAACACAACAAAATTACTAAACCTTTAAAACTAAAATGAACGAAATAAATTCAAAAATGTTAATAAACACTATAATAGTATTTCAGTTATAATACAATACAATAACATTGGTGTGAAGGAAAGGAGGTGTGCTGCTGTTCCCGAACTTCCCATCATCCCTCAAGGAAAGCAGCGCTGAAGTGTGCGTGCACGTGCGCGCGCGCTCCACCATCGTTCCCGTGCGTGCGCGCGTGTGTGTGTGTGTGCTGCACTTGTTGTTACCGGTGAGGCGGATGCTTAAGAAAAGATACTGTGTCGAAAAAATAAGACAATATAGGAAAGAAAAGAAACTGTCCCGAAAAAAAGAGACTAAGAAATTGATGTGATGTTTCTTTAAAAAACGGTAAGTAGAAACTTTTGTACGTTAGCTGAAGTTTGCGCGAGCCTCTTTGTGTTTAAAGTTTGTCATCGAGGCCTCGTGTTATTTCGTTGGCGTTGTGTTTTATAGTTTACAGAACTTGTATTCTCGTTGCTAAATCGTCTTTTTGACCTTATTTAGAGATATATGACGTCTTTTAAGTGCTACTTTGAGAGTTTTTCGTGCCCTATCATTCATTCGTCGTCGCGGCTGTTCTTGAGAGGAGTGTGACGTATATCAGCAGCAGGACGAGTTTCGCTGTGATTTCACTTTAGGATTAATAATGGCGTCTTTGCTGAAATAACCACAACTTTTTCTTTTTCTTTCTTTACATCAGACAATGACACGTTTATTGTGGCGAGTAGATGTGGCCAATGGAAACTACATGTTTTCTGATCGGTTGATTGCTGTGTTTACACTTGTCCTCTGGTGTCATGATGACAATGAAGGATGGTTTATCTGTTCGGCCATTAACTCACATTCCTTGAATTCTGTCTCTCTTGATTGATTAATGCCTCATTTACTCATGACACAAGTTTCACCAGTGTCAGATCTGTGGAAAAGCTGGGTTTGTGGTCCTGGGAATTTGTGTTTGTAAGATAATCAGTCTTCTAGATACTTGTACTTAATCCAGTAGTGACTAGAATTAGTTTCACTAATAACACATCAGTTCTATTATTCACTAGTCCTTTATTCGTTACCTCCTGGTAATAATTCGTTTGTAATACTGTGTCAGGGTTGTGACACATTAACTGTTTGTTAATGCAACATCAACAAATGGCAAATTTATGCCATTTTTTTCCATGGGAATCTTTGGTTCGGATGTCAACTATTCATTTCCGACTAGTATGTATTCAGTCTGTTCCTGGAACCTATTCAAATTACTTGTACATTTAGTACTTTAGATACTTGAAACCATTCAATTAGTTACTTCTAGTAAATATTTAGATTTTCCTGGTAGTCAATATAGGGTTTTCAAGCATCAAAACAATAAGTGTAATACAGCTTTGAATTGTTGTTGTTGTTGTTATTGTTTTTTCAATACATCAGATTAGAATGAGTTCTGTTTAATTAGTTTTTTTTTCTGAGCAAAAATTAAATAATATACATTTTTACCATGATTTACAGAAGACACCCACTAAAATGTCATTCAGTGTAACAATCTTGTCAGGAATATTTATAACAAAAAATCTATTTATGCCATATTAAAGACTAGCCTAATTACTTGTAATTTTACATATTTAAACTTTGCCACTATCCTAGGTTTTTTACATTTGTCAGCAAGATTTTTTGTTTTTTTTTGCTCATTTAAAATGCAAAAAAAATTAGTATGCTCACATATTCTTTTATATATTTTAATACATACAGGTCAGAATAAGTATGTTTCAATTTTACATAAATATAAATAGAACAATGGAACATTTTGACTTTTTATTCTGCCAAAACTTTTTGAAACCTTAAAAGTAGATGATTTACTTGCATTTAATGTGCTTTCTATGTATAAAAAATCACTTTTTGTAAACTGATTGGGACATTTAAATTAATTATAAAGTAGTCATTCTGAGTTAGTTATTTTAGTAACCATTGATGTACTATATATATATATATATATATATATATATATATATATATATATACATACATACACACACACACACACACACACACACACACACACACATATGTATATATGTATGTGTATATATATAATGTATATATGTGTGTGTATGTATATATATATATATATATATATATATATATATAAGTACATCAATTTAGTTTTTATTCTAAAAAATTTTTCAATATAGTTTTTATATAATTAATATTCTAAATTAGTGTAATATATAATATTCTGGGTTTAGGTTTTTTTTTTTTTAAGTGTCTCTAGTTTTTATTATTAACTGTATTTTAGTTTTAGCTATTTTAGTGCATCGTTAAACTAAATGAAAATGAGATGTTATTTTTAGCCATGGGCAGCTGTCTGTCTTTAAGGGTTACAAAGAGTAACAAAAATAATTTTTTGTGCTTTTTTTTTTTTTTTTTTTTTTTTTATGGTTTTAGTTAACTATAATAACCCTGTGTCTGACTAGTCATTACACATGACAAAATTATTATTATTTTTTTTAAAGTGATACTAGTGTCTCATAAATAAGTAACAGTATACCTAAAAAATTACTAGTAAATCAGGAACAGATACTAACTACTATTAGGATAGAAGAAAGAAGTTCTAGTAAAGAACAAGTGCTTGTGACTGAATTAATATGACCCATCACTTAAAGGGTTAGTTCTCCCAAAAATTCTGTCATTAATTATTCACCCTCATGTCGTTCCACACCCGTAAGACCTTTGTTCATCTTCAGAACACAAATTAACCACTGCACTGGTTCAACCTTAATATTATAAAGCGACAAGATTACTTTTTGTGTGCCATAAAAACAAAACAACAACTTTATTCAACAATATCCAGTGATGGGCGATTTCAAAACACTGCTTCATGAAGCTTTACGAATCTTTTGTTTTGAATCAGTGGTTCTGAGCGTGTATCAAACTGCCAAAGTCACGTGATTTCAGTAAATGAGGCTTCGTTACTTCATATGTGTTTCGAAATTTCAATAGTTCACCACTGGGGGGCGTGACTTCAGCAGTTTGATACACGCTCCAAACCACTGATTCGAAACAACAGATTCGTAAAGCTTCATGAAGCAGTGTTTTGAAATCGCCCATCACTAGATATTGTTGAAAAGTCGTTATTTTGTTTTTTTGGCGCACAAAAAGTATTCTCGTCGCTTCATAACAATAAGGTTGAACCACTGTAGTCACATGAACTGTTTTAAATACGTCTTTAGTAGCTTTCTGGGCAATGAAAGTGTTAATTATCTTGCTGTCAATGCAGGCCTCACTGAGCCATTGGATTTCATCAAAAATATCTTAATTTGTGTTCTGAAGATGAACAAAGGTCTTACGGGTGTGGAACGACATGAGGGAATTTTTGGGTGAACTAACCCTTTAAGTAATGGTGTCTAGTTGACGATTAAAAGGAATAAATTAGATATTAAGTCCTGTAACCTATAAATAGGTACTTGTTAGCCTAAAGGAATAAAAGTTACAGCTCAATAAACCTACAGTTTTCAAAATAAACTCATATTCAATAACTTTCTGCTACTCGGTCAGTCAGTTCCTTTACTCCGTTCAAGAGCCCACCAAATTCAGCCGAGGCAAACTAGAATCTCACAAAACCTTGTCTTAGACTTGCAGTAAAGGTCAGCATCTTTTAAGGTCATGTGTAATCTGTAGCTTATCTGTTTTTTTCTGAGAAACAGGGAGGCTTTCTGTATTTTATCTGGCCTGTTGATGTGTGAGAGGGGGAGGTTGGCTTCATGGTCATAGCCAGGCATTTTTCACACAGTAACAGAACTGGTAAATCAGTTACAGCATGTGTAAACAAGAAATTCTCACATTTTGCAGCTGCTGAATCTATTATCACACCATGAAAACCAGAGCGAGCCAGTTAATATTAATGCAGCCAGTGCCCTCCCTCGATTAGTGTTTTACTTCAGAATGTCGTTTTCCGTTTATAAAATAAACCAAGATGGTGGAAGTGTCAAATTTCATGTGTCTTATGCTCTTTGTAAAGGAAGGAGGGCGTTTGTTGTTTCATCTGCAGACTGGAGAAGCCTGCTTTTCTTGTTTGACAAATAAGAGTAAACCTTAGCCTCGTTTCATTTGGTTATATTCATCTCCATCCAGTGGATGATTCAGGGGAGGAGCAGAAGCTGTCAATCAGCTAGAATAGTGCATTAGTGAAAACACCTGCAGGAAACTGCAATGAGGTCTGAGTATTATTTAAGTGCGCCTCAGCTCATGTAATGATCTTTCTTGGTCTCCCGGCAGTTTGAAGAGCATTTAACCTGAATTTGGGTATGAAATGTGCATCCTAGTCAGTATCCTCCTCCTCCTCTTAATGGAGCACCAGTCATGTGTTTGTGGGCAGGTTTGCTCTTCTTGTTTGCCTGTCTTTTATTTCGCCTTCATGCACTTTACACATGCTAGTGTTTATGAATGAATGTACTGTTTGAATAGCAGCACACACATTGTTTGAGTGCTATTAGGCATTGTTAGTGTGCTCATGAGGTGTATCCTGCCTTTCTTGAGCAGTTTGCCATTGTAACAGATGAGTGCTGTACAACTGTAGCCATTTCAAATTCATAAATTTGGGGTGATTTTTAAAACCGTGTCTCCTGTCACAACTTAATTTGATGATTGACAACTAAAATTATAAGGTAGTTCTCATAAAATTGTAAATTCTTTCGTCATTTAACCTCTCTCAAGTCAATCCAAACCTGTATGACTGACTTTAGTTCATTCTGTGGAACACAAATGAAGATATTTGAAGAATGTATCTGTTTTTTTGTTTTGTTTTTTTTATACAGTGAAAGTCTATAGTTTTAGATCTGGTTCAGAGTTTCTGTTCTATTTAAAGGATTAGTTCACTTTAAAGTGAAAATTAGCCCAAGCTTTACTCACCCTTAAGCCATCCTAGGTGTATATGACTTTCTTCTTTCTTTCGGAGTTATAGTAATACATTTTCGCATTCGAGCTTTATAATGGCAGTGAACGGGACTATAGGTTTATAATAAAGTAAGTAAAGGAAGTAAAAAAAAAAGTCAGATATCGATATATTTTGGCCGATATTCTTTGTATATATTATAGGGGTGCAATGATTCAAATTACTGATGGTTTGGTTTTTATCATGGTTTTAGGGTCACGGTTTCGGTATGTGCTATGTTCAGGGAAAACAGGACAACTGGGTCCTAATAAGGGATTTAATAAGGGTCTTATCTAGCGAAACGATCAGTCATTTTCGGAAAAAAAATGTAAATGTATATGCTTTAAATCAAATGATTGCCTTCCAAGTGCTTCCGCCAAAATCGTTCTTTCGTATTCTTCAAAAAGCTTAGGCTGTATGTCCTACGCCTTCCCTGTTCTACTTATGGAAAAAATGGAACTGGCGCTGCGTTTGTTCCGTAAGTAGAATAGGGAAGGCGTAGGATATACAGCGTAAGCTTTTTGAAGAATATGAAAGTGTGATTTTGGTGGAACCACTTGGAAGGCGATCATTTGTTTATATAAAGCATATACATTTACGTTTTTTTAGAAAATGACCGATCGTTTCGCTAGATAAGACTCTTATTCCTCGTCTGGTATCATTTAAAGCTCTTTGATGCTGCACTGAAACTGCAATTTTGACCTTCAACCGTCTGGTGCCCATTGAAGTCCACTATAAGGAGAATAATCCTTGAATGTTTTCATCAAAAACCTTAATTTCTTTTCGACTGAAGAAAGAAAGACATGAACATCTTGGATGACATGGGGGTGAGTAAATTATCAGGAAAATTTTTATTTGAAAGGATGGACTAATCCTTTAAGTAAAGATTAATCATTATTGAAGTTACAAAAGCTGTTCAGTCAAGAGCAGTGAGTGATTTCTTTGTCATTTGTTGTTTGATTAACATTAAAAAACACAGACAGCAGGAATATTAGGCTTCTTTCCCTTTAAGACATAATGCACGATCTTTTGCATCTTGCTCATGATTGTTTAAATTAGCAAGGCTTAAATGATTTTAGTTTAAACACAGATGGCATGATGCTGTTCATGTCTCACCTGCGCTCGTGCACTATCAACACCCATGAATGACTGCTCATATTTGAGCATACGGCACACGCAGTGAACCAAGTTTACAAAGAGCGACTGCTTTGTCCACGCTTTTTGATCATCGCTGTTGTAACGTATTGGGAAGCCAGAATGCGTATTCATTGACCGAAACATACATGAGCTGAACTCTCTGTCTGTTTTAGATTTTGCTATTTTTATCAAACCATAGTATAGATGCTTCATCAGATTTGAGATAAGGCAGACTCAGAAATCAGTTGGGATCTAAACGTGACTATGAAGATCAAGAAAGTTCATCCATCCATCATAAACATACTCCACATGGCTCTGGGGGGTTAATAAAGGTCTTCTGAAGTGAAGCGAAACTCAAGCTCCTCTTCTCTTATATCAAAATCCTCCAACATTTCTCTTTAAAAATTATCGTTTTAGACTTGTAATTCGTGACCGGTGTTTTGTTTTGCTCTATTTTGTGCACTTTCGCGTTCGACATCACGTCATGCGTCAGAGGTTGCTCTTCTACCACAAATCAAGGTGTACTGCCATCTGTCGGAAGCTAGTTATTATAGTTAGTTAAGTGATATTTTTCTTACAAAAACGTATCGCTTCACTTCAGAAGGGCTTTATTAACCCCCTGGAGTCGTATGGATTACTTTCATTATGGATGGGTGCATTTTATTTTTGCTTCAAAATGTGGATTCAAAATATGTATTTTATTTTTATTTTTTTAAATGTTAAATTATTAAATTGTTAAAGTTTTATGAATTCAAATAATTAGACATCCTCTTTAGTATTAATAATATTTAATTAAAACATTAATAACCCAGTAAAAAAATGGGCTCTTGATGTATAGAAAGTTCAAAAGAACAGCATTTATTTGAAATATAATTTTTTTGTAACATTGTAAATATCTTCACTACTGACCCCAAACATTTGAAAGGACGTGTGTAATTAATTATACATATATATGATTATATAAAAATTAATGTGTAAATTTGGCTGGTGGGTTTGTGTACATTTTGTGCTTCACAGTCATACACACCGGAAACTGGAAAAAAACATTACATGTCTCAGAAAAAATGTTTTGCCCCAGTAAAAAACTACAGTCCAAAAATAAAGATCAAAAAAATTAAGCCTGTTTACTGTAAAGTCATGTATCTTCTGCTCTTTAATCTTTGACAAGAGCTTAGGAATGTGGCAAACCAAGAGAAGAAGAAACAGATTTGTTTCATTATCTTGTTTTCCCCTTCTCTTGTTTGTTTAGTAGTCTCTGTGCTTTTACCCAAAGCAACTTACACTACATTCAATAAATACATTTTATTACATTGTCAGTTTGTCATTTATCATCTTATCAGTTCATGACTGTCCTTGATCAGTCCTCCACCGCAGTGTGTGCTGGAGTCAAACCAAAACAGTTCATCAGAAGTTTAGCCAGAGCGAATCTTGTCATGTACACATTCTTGGAATTCTTGGAAGCCCAGTAACTTCACATTGTATCTGTAAGAATACCAGGAAAACTATGATGTTGCATCTAAATTTGTATTTGATCCAGAATATTCATTTAAATAACAGATCCAAAGCTAACTTTCTGCTTTTGTGCTCAGGTCTGACAGAGACTATTCATCCTGCGTTTGGTTGTATCTGCTCCGTGACTGACCAGGCAGGCATGACCCTCTCACAGCGCAGATAAACCTGCATCCTCCAGCCTTTGACCTCCACTGGTTATCACTACAGCCACAGGTCAGTGCTCTGGCATTCTGGACAGGAACTGTAACAGCTGCTACAAAAGTACTTTTCTCACAGCCAAAGAAAACTTTATTCCCGCTCAAACTGTATATATAATTTAATTATAATTAAATATATATGATTTATCAGTTAGAAAGGGAGGTATAATTAGAATATTTGAGGATTTAAGTGTTTGCGTGTCATGACTCAGCTACAGATTAAACCAATTAATGAACAAATAAATGCAGCCTTGGTGAGAATAAGAGACTCTTTTCATAAACACACACACAAAAAAAACTTTTGAACTGTTGAATCCTGCTGATCAACCTGGTCAATGTCATGTTTAAGGCCTAGTGTTTTTCCTCCTTTGTTTTAAAAAAAAATCGCGTCCACATGAAAATGTGAAAACACACTATGAAGCCAATCAGAAGCCTGGAAGAAGAACGTTTCCGACGTCAGAAGCCAAAATCTGCAGTTTCAACATCTACACGACAACACTGCAACCAGAGTTTCTAAAAATTAGGGATGCACGATATATCGCTCGCAATATCAGTACCGGCCGATATGTGTTCATTTTTCAATGTTATCGATAAGAAAATTTGGCCGATATATTTTAAAGCCGATAAATAATGATATATTTTCTTCAGCTGAGACACTTCAGATGCGCACTGTTCACCATGATGGTTATGCTTGAAATATGATTAAAATCAAAAAGAAAAATACTGTTAAGTGCAACATGTGCAGCACAAATCTGACATGTAGGCTACATAAAATTATAATTGTGTGGCTTTTAATGGCGAGACTTTCATTTTTGTAATCAGGCTCTCAAAAATTATATAAAAATTTGAATTTAGATTTATCGGCCAATATATCGGTTATCGCTTTCAAATATAAAGAGTTATCCATATCGGACAAAATTTTCATATCGGTGCATCACTACTAAAAATCTTCACCCTGGCTGGAGTTTTAGTGACCGGATACTGCGTTTGCGTGTGGATTAATGGACAATCCGCATAGAAAAAGCTGCGGTTTTGAAAATACCTGTGTTCGTGTGGACAGGGCCTAAGAAGCCTGTTTTTTTGTTTGTTTGTTTTTTGATTGCATTTTGTGGCACAAAAATGACTTGCTTCATCTTTAATACTTTTTTTCAGACAAAACTGAGTGTCTAACTGTGTTTTTTGACTGTTTTCTGGTTGTTGTTGTTATTGTTTTTTTTTTCCCAGAAGGTAAGATGGAAGAAACTGATTATGTGAGAGCCAAGCCCGTGGCAGAAGACTCAAATGCTGATTCCATCAATATTGACGGTTGGCCATTTAACCTTTTTTAGTTACTGTAGCCATGTAAACATGTCGACATCACAGGTCTTGTTTGTTGACGTTAAGGAAGAGTATATTTACTCTTTTTCTACACAGATGGGCGTTATAATGCGCTGCGTGAAGATCTGGAAGCAGATGCTCGGGATTTTGAGGCTCCCACCTGGAGTTTAGCTGTTGACCAGGAGTATTTAAAAAACTATTCCAAAGAGGCCATTAAAAGACAGGACGTAATACATGGTAAGGGGTGTGATCACTTGTTTTGTTAAGTTTTTTTTTTTTTGTCTTGTTGTAGAAATTTAATTTGAGCTGTTATTGTTTTTATAACAGAGCTGATTCAGACAGAAATAAATCACGTGCGGACGCTTAAGCTGGTTTTGGGTGTATACGTGCGAGAACTACGTGAGAACCTGCAAATGGATGAGATGCGACTAGAAAGACTCTTTCCACAGGTGGAAAACCTGCTCCAGGTGCACCAGCTTTTCCTTGACCGCCTTAAACAGCGAAGAGTCAACTCCATGGAGGCAGGCAGTACCCAAAATTACTGCATCCACAGTATTGGAGACATCCTTATCGCACAGGTATCTTTATCATATATCTGCTATAGGATGTGCATAGATGCCCTGACAGATACTGCATATGTCTTAAAGATTAGACTTGAGGATTAATAGTTAGCTATACGACAATGACCAGTTTCTCTAGGTGCATGCTGTGGATCACCGAACTGTCAGTTATAGCTAGTGTCCTTTATATGATCTACATTCCCCAGAGCTGAGCTAAGCAGCAGGTGCTTCCTGAAATGAATGGATTTATTGTTTCATCGTTAAATTAGGTTGCCCCAAAAAGTATTGGCTATTCAAGATGTATTTAATGTATAGCAAAGTATCAAACCAGGTAGCATTTGTTTTAAATGTATCATACTAGAGCTGCACGATTCTGGATACAATGAGACTTTTTTGGTTTCAAATAGAGATCACGATTCTGAATGTAAAACTAAACAAAATAACATGTAATTTACTAGAGGTTCTGACAAAATGGTAATTGCTGGAAAAATGTTTAATTAATTTGAATGAATTATTTAAATAAGGGTTTGGAATGAATTCAATGAATCATTAATAAATATTTGTTTCTTTACTGGATGAATCAGTGTTTTTGAACACATCTTTTGAATGAATGATTCAATGACAAATACATTTTTAACAGTCACTTGTCGCCAATTAGTGACATAAGATGTAATTGATACAACTGTTATTTGAAGCAACAAGTTAGTTTCAAAAGTTGGTTTGCTCTGTTTTGATCGCTTTTGTAGACATCAGTGTTTATATGCTAAATTTAAACTTTTATCTCAGTACTTCTGTGATAATTTGTATTTTTGTAACGGAGAAATAACTACTGTGTGGTTCGAAACCACTCTCTCTCTGGATCAGCGGCAGCACGAACACAGATTTAAATGTTCCGGTATGATTTTGTCAAAGGTTTAATAGACAAAGGCGAATTGTTGTCATTAATCATTAATAAAGGTCGCATGGGTGTTTGAATCGAGATCGCCATCTTTTTACGATTAAGCCAAAGATTGATTGTTTAGCTTTAACTTTTTATATATATATATATATATATATATATATATATATATATATATATATATATATATATATATATATATATATATATATATTAGTATTTTGACACTTAGTGAAACATAGTTAATGTGATGAACTACTTTGCTAAGACACTAAAATTACTTAGACACGAGTTAAGTCATTTTATAGCAAGTGGCCAAGAAAAGTGAATTTAGTTCTGGGAAAAATTTTCACATATTTTTACTACCGTTAAAATATAAAAAATAGAAAACAGTTATTTTAAATTGTAATATTTCACAAGTTTGTGTTTTTATTATATTATTATTTATTTTTTTAATCAAATAAAAGCAGCATATTGTGAGTGTAAGACTTCTTTAAATGAACCAGTGTTCATATTTTGTCATCTTAACAGAGTTTAAACATTTGTAAATATCCTAAATATTTCTCTATTAACTTCTAGTGTAGTTATGAAAATCTTTGGTGCTCTCTGATCTGCATGTTTGTTTGTGTTGTAGTTCTCAGGTGAAATTAGGGACAGAATGCAGTACTGCTATGGAGTGTTCTGCAGTCACCACACCGATGCAGTCAACTTCTACAAAGACATGATGCAAAACAAGAAGTTCCAGGCTTTAATACGAGTAAGACCTGACCTTTCGTCGTCAAGTTTTAAAAGGACTTGAAATAGAGTTTTATAATATTCTTTTATTTAAAAAAAGTGACTCATTTGATCTGATCACAACACACTTTTCTGTCCTCAGAAAATATGTCAGTTGTCCATTATACGGAGATTAGGAATCCCAGAGATTATTCTCCTTATAACGCAGCGCATCACAAAATATCCAGTTCTGTTTGAACGTGTCATTAAATACACTGAAGGTAGGTTTTTTTTTTTCTGAACCGAGTTTCTGTTGTTTCAGTGTTTTTGTTCTTTGAATGTAACTCAAAAAGTAGGGCATTAAAATGTTATACTATACTCTTCTGTTGAAAAGTTTGGGGTCGGATTTTTAATTTTTTTTTATTATTGTTCTTTACAGAAATCTCTTATGCTCACCAGGGCTGTGTTTATTTGATCCAAAATACAGAAGAAACAGTTATGTGAAATGTTATTAGAATTTAAAATAGCAATTTTCTATTTTAATATATTTTAAAATATAATTTATTCCTGTGATGGCAAAACTGAATTTTCAGCAATGATTACTCCAGTGTCACATGATCCTTCAGAAATCATTCTAATATGCTGAGTTTGTGCTCAAGAAACATTTCTTAATGTTTAAAAACATTTTTCAAGGTTCTTTGATGAATAGAAAAAAAAAAAAAAACATTTTTTAACAGTAGTGTGTATATATATATATATATATATATATATATATATATATATATATATATATATATATATATATATATATATATATATATATATATATATATATATATATATATATATATATATATATATATATATGAATGCTTAAATAATTGTATAGTTTAGTCATAGTTTGGCTCTATTACAGAAACAAGGTACAGCTGTGTAGTTTTTATAATGTAAAAAGTGGCAGGATGCATGCACTTAAAGGGTTAGTTCACCCAAAAATGAAAATTTTGTCATTAATGACTCACCCTCATGTCGTTCCACACCCGTAAGACCTTCGTTCATCTTCAGAACACAAATTAAGATATTTTTGATGAAATCCAATGGCTCAGTGAGGCCTGCGTTGACAGCAAGATAATTAACACTTTCAGATGCCCAGAAGGCTACTAAAGACATATACCTTAATGTTATGAAGCAACGAGAATACTTTTTGTGTGTCAAAAAAACGAAATAACGACTTTATTCAACAAAGGTGTTCTCGTCGCTTTATAACATTAACATTGAACCACTGTAGTCACATGAACTGTTTTAAATATGTCTTTAGTATCTTCCTGGGCATTGAAAGTGTTAATTGTCTTGCTGTCAGTGGAGGCCTCACTGAGCCATCGGATTTCATCAAAAATATCTTAATTTGTGTTCAGAAGATGAACGAAGGACTTACGGGTGTGGAAAGACATGAGAGTGAATAATTAATAACGGAATTTTCATTTTTGGGTGAACTAACCCTTTAAGTGCAAGAACATCAAAGTTAAGCTTTTAATATCTCTTTAGCATGGCAGATTAAACAGTGTTTGCAGAAACGCAGTTTAAATTGAGCATACTGTGTCTAATCAGACACAATATATGCACGTATGTCCATAATTCACCTTCATTGAGGTTGTATGATTTGCTTTATTTTTCATCCTTTTGACAGTTGACTCAGAGGAGCACAAATGCTTAGTACGAGGTCTGGACTTGCTGAAAGACACCATATCACAAGTGAATACTCACGTGGATGAGTTTGAGAAGGCGTCAAGGCTAAAGGACTTGAGCAGTAAGCTGGAGCCCAAGTCCCAGGTCAAGATGACCCACGGGCGAGTGTTTCGCAGAGAGGACATGCTACAGGGCAAAAGGATGCTGCTTCACGAGGGCATGCTTAACTGGAGGTTAACTTCTAACAAAAGCAAAGGTGATCATTGTACCAGTGACACATCTATTAAAGGGTTATTTCACCTGAAAATGAATTAATTACTCACCCTCATGTTGTCCCAAACCCCTAAGACCTTCGTTCATCTTCGGAACACAAATTAAGATATTTTTGATGAAATCGGAGGGTTTCTGAAGCACACATAGGCACCAATGTCAATGCACCTTTTGAGGTCCAGAAAAGTAGTAAAGACATCATTAAAACAGTTCATGTGACTACAGTGGTTCTCTCATATGCCTTTAGATGTCCTAGTCTTGCTGTTGTCAGATGTTTTGCTGCTGTTACTGGAGAAAGATCAGAGACTTACCTTTGCCTCTCTGGTGAGCAGAATGTAATCATTTGCATTTTCTTTATGTATAGTATACAGTTGCCGTTATCATTAAACGCCAGGATGTTCTTTTCACCTGTAGGACGGTAAGCCTGCAGTGATTTCACTGCTGAAGCTCATTGTGCGTGAAGCGGCTCATAACGAGAAGACCATGTTTCTGATCTCCGCCTCCTCGGACACTCCAGAGATGTACGAGTTTCACACCTCCTCCGGAGAGGAGCGCAACACCTGGAGAGACAAAATCTGGAAGGCCGTGGAACTGTAGGTTTCATAAACTTTTTTTTCCATTCAAAAGTTTGTTAATAATAATAGTAATTGTTGTAATATTTTTTAAATAAGTCTCTTATTCTCACCAAGGCTGCATTTATTTGTTCAAATATACAGTAAAAACAGTAATATTGTGAAATTACCATAACATTGCTTCCAAGAAACATTTCTTCTTATTATCAATGATGAAAACAATTGTGCTGTTTAATATTTTTTGGGAAACTTTTTCAGGATTCTTTGATGAATAGGAAATTCCAAAGAATTTATTTAAAGTAGAATTCTTTTATACAATTATAAATTACTTTACTGTCACTTTTGATCAATTTAATGAGTCCTTGCTGAATAAAATAATTAATTGCTTTAAAATAAAAATCTTACTGACCATAAACTTTTGAACTGTAGTATTGCAATGAAAAAAAAAAAAAAAAAAAGTAAATTATTCACTACTCGTTATTCTTGAGGGCGATTATGAGCTAAATATGAAGAGCGGTAAAAGTGGAAAAAATGTTTCTGGTTTGGTAAAAATGGCAATTTGCAGAGAAAGCCTATGAATGGTACGGCTCGGTATGGCTCTCTTTAACCCCTTAACTGTCACCGTCCCTCTAGCTGGACGTTTGCCATTATAAACTTAAAGGGTTAGTTCACCCAAAAATGAAAATAATGAGGGTGAATTAATTGCTCACCTTCATATCGTTCCACACCCATAAGACCTTCGTTCATCTTCAGAACACAAATTAAGATATTTTTGATGAAATTTGATGGCTCAGTGAGGCCTGCATAGACAGCAATGTCACCGAACTTCTCAAGATCCAGAAAGCTACTAAAGACATATTTAAAACAGATCATGTGACTACAGTGGTTCAACCTTAATATTATAAAGCGACGAGAATTTTTGTGCGGCAAAAATACAAAATAGCGACTTTTCACCAATATCTAGTGATGGGCGGTTTCAAAACACTGCTCTCAAAACACAATCTTTTGTTTCGAATCAGTGATTCAGAGCACCAAAGTCACATGATTTCAGCAGATATCCGAATCACTGAATCGAAACAAGATTAAAAGCAATGTTTTGAAATTGGCAATCACTAGATAGTGTTGAAAAGTCGTTATTTTGTTTTTTTGGCGCACAAAAAGTATTCTCGTCACTTCATAACATTAAGGTTGAACCACTGTAGTCACATGAACTGTTTGGATATGTTTTGAGTGCCGTTCTGGGCATTGAAAGTGTTAATTATCTTTCTGACAATGAAAGCCTCACTGAGCCATCGGATTTATCAAAAATATCTTAATTTGTGTTCTGAAGATGAACGAAGATCTTACGGGTGTAGAACGACATGAGGGTGAGAAATTAATGACATTATTTTAATTTTGGGGTGAACTAACCCTTTAAAACAATAATATCTTAGTATAAACCTAAAATAATATTGACAAACCTATATATCATTTGAAAGCTTACAAATGACAGGGGAACAGTAATTTATTAATTCGCAACTATATTTTCTGACTCATAAGGCATGTTCAGACATTTAGTTTGAAATAGGAATGAAAATGAAAAATTGTTTGTTAAAGGTTGAATTCAGACCAAATGCTGCCATTCTGCCCATAATACTTCTGAATAGGATGTCAGTTTCATAAATTGTATGAACATTATGAAAATAAATGGTTTAGGTCACTCAAACCAAACCATAGGTTTATGGAAATGGAAAAGTCCTTATGTGGTCACTAATGCAGTCTGTATGGTATCCAGTGGAAAAGTTTGGTACTGCGCCCAAACAAAATTTACTGGAAACTCAATTTTTGAGATATCAACCTTAAATTTGTAGAACTATAACGATAAGTCTATAATCCCACCCACTTTGAAACGGTACTAAACTGCAGTGGAAAAGCAAACCAAGCCAAATTAAAGCGAGCCGAGTCGTACCACGCAGTGGAAAAGTGCCAAAATAGTGGTCCATTAAACCGGATGTATAGACATTTTACTTTTTTCCGCTTGAGATTTGTTAAAAAAATAGTTCAGAATAGTCCATTTCAAGTAATATATCTGGGATTTCTTTCTAACATTATTAATCTGATTATGTTTCAGCTGTCCAGAAGATGAGGAAGAGGAGCCAGAAGAGCTCTCTGAGAAGATCCAGGACTTTCAAAGTAACATGCACATTTCTGCATCACAATCTGTGATTTCATTCTTTCTTCCTGTCACGTTTAACATATTGGCTTTTCTTGTTCAATGGTGTTTTCCAAATAGGGAGGCTTTACATTCATGATGCCATGATAGAGCAGAACCTCACAGAAAAGCTGAAGTTATTCACCAACATTACAGCCTATGTGACAGGTGTTACTGACATCTCTCCAAGTGAGCGCCATCTGCTGCGTGGGAATGTATCAGAGCCCCTGCAGGGGGAGCAACTCCTCGCTGGAGCCCTGAAAGATGGTGAGACTTACACTGCACAGCAGGAAGGGGAATTCATGTTTATGTTCAGGATTGACATCTTATCGTATATATAAGTACAGCTCTGTAGAATAGGGTGTAGGCTTCTGTTACCTTTTTATTTTACTTTATAAATGTGATAAGCCCACTTAGGGGCTGCTGTACAGCATGATGGATTGCAATCTATTTTTCAATCTTTCTTCAGTGGAGAATTTACAAAACTTGCTGGTAACATGTGAGTACAGCCAAACTCCTCCTCCTCCTCCTGGTGAAGGGATGGATCTGGTGCCACTTCCCAAGAGACCTGATGCTTTCAGAGGCTTTGAGAGTGAAACTTGCATGCTACCTGGAAGTAAGAGAAGCTTTCTGTAAAATATCTACTTCATTTCATGACATTATTGTACTATTTACATATTCATTGCCAATGACTGATGGACTGCTTGTTTGTAGGTGGTATTGAGAGTTATTCCAATGAGGACCTGGAGCTGTCGGTGAGCTACACTACAGTATCACGCTTGTTATTTTTTGGAGTGGTACTGATATAAACCAATGTATGTTTTTGCTTTTGACCCATTAGGCAGATGAGGAGATGACTCTACAGAGCTGGAGTGCATATCTGTCGGTCTTCTTCCCTAAAGCAGAGGTGAGATTTAATATTCTGTGTGTGTTTGGCGTAAAGAAACCACTTTTACTCAACTTCTGATGATTGAAAGCTTCAGCCTATACACTCACTCTGATAAATGACTGAAAGTCATTCATTTCCAAAGAGAGAAGTCTGCGAGCACCATATGCGTATGCCACATTTTCTCAGTGTGACGCTCTGCTCAATATTCCCTTCTGTGCACATGCTCACAGCTCACGGTTGCTCACGGCCCATGCGAAAGCTCCACTCATGTGCTGCTCAAACTCATCGGAAAAGCAAAGTCTGCTCTTATAATGCGTGGACATGAAATGTCTATGCTCTGCTCACATGCTCTGATAATAATAGCTTTGTTAGAGCTATACATTACTTGGATAATTGGTCAAAAAATAAAAGTGATTCTAATCAAATCTATGAGCACAAAGTGAGAATTACAAATTGGTGGTTGATTATGATTTTGCTCTTTTAACTTTAGTTAGTGTGTAATGTTGCTGTTTGAGCATAAACAACATCTGCAAAGCTACGACGCTCAAAGATCAATGCAAAGGGAGATCTTTGCTTTTAAAGAATTCTCCGTTTAAGGACTACAACAAACGGCTGGTAGGGACTACAACAAGCTTCTTCCTGGGTTAGTGACATCACAAACCCTAAAATTTACATAAACCCTGCCCCCGAGAACACACAACAAAGGGGGTGAGGCCATGTTGGGCTGCTTTAGAGAAGAGGAAGAGTTGTTGTAGTAGAGTGTTGTTGACATGCCGTCATTTTACGCCGGACTGCTTCACAAACGAGGGTCAATTCAACACTGGATTTGCACAAAAGATGAACATGACGGCACATGCTAGTGGATGAGTTGAATCAACTCCACAGCAAATACATACATTCATCCACTAACCGTTCAGAAACGTCCAGTTTCATTCTAAAGTTGTAACTTCTTCCTGAGTCTCTCCATCAGTGTCGACTCCGGTTTGAACAATGTAAGACTGAACACCGTTACTGACAATCCTCATTTTGGCTGCGTGAGATTCTCCAGCTTTGTTGTTGTTGAGCTGTTAAAGCTCCGCCCTCTTCTGGAAAGTGGGCGGGGTGCAGCAGCTCATTTGCATTTAAAGGGACACACACAAAAACAGCATGTTTTTGCTCACACCCAAATAGGGGCAAATTTGACAAGCTGTAATAAATGATCTGTGGGGGATTTTGAGCTGAAACTTCACAGACACATTCTGGAGACACCAGAGACTTATATTACATCTTGTGAAAGGGGCATTATAGGTCCCCTTTAAATTCAGTATCATTTAAAATTACCGAATTTCATTAAGTCTAATATTAATACAATTATACAAAAAAGATCATTTAAAATAATAAATAAATCATTTTTAAAAACCAGTTTCAGTTTTCAGCCAAGTGCATCCAGAATTTTCTGTTTTGGTGTATCCCTAATTCTAATCAAATCTATGAGCACATTTCTGCAAAAATGGCCGTTATGCATCAATAATAATATAGTAAATGACATTAAATATTTTTTATTTACAATATTTACATTGATTAGCCCTAGAAAACCTGTTTTTCTTTTCCGGAAAAGGCAATTACGTAAAGTTGAATAATGTTTTTTCTTTTTTTGTGCAATTATTTACTTTTCATATCAAGTATTATATTAAGTTTTTATGTTACATGATATGAAAAAAACACTTCTTTCATATTTTCATACTGTTAGGATTAGGATTAAGTTTGCATTTTTATTATGACAATGTGTGCACACACCTAACAGAAGCAACTATAGTGTGTAATATTCTAATATTCAATTGTGTAGTTCACTTACTTTAAACATGTGTAACTATTATTGATCATAATCTGTTTTTATCTCCACAGCTTTATGACATTGCAAATAGATTGTCTCAGAAACTTTACAGCCTTCAGGTAATCCAAACTCAAAATGTGCAGTTCACTCGTAATGATCCAATTATTCATTAACAGTTGCATATGATATTTTTAAATATAAGATTCATCTGTGTAAATCCAGATCGGCACAAATTAATCTTTGATTCGTTCCCTTCCTTCCTCAGTCCGTCGTCCAGCAGCAAGAGAGCCACATCGAGTTGCAGCGCGCCACTATTGAGGAGCTGATGTCCCGCCCCCGGGGCAACACTCTCCTGGAGAAGGAAAAGCATCGGAACCTGGAAAAGCAGCGTGAGGAGCTGGTCAACTTCCAGCGGCTCCGGAATCAGCACCGACAGGAGCAGGTGCAGTGGGAGCAGGAAAGAGAAAGGCAGAGGGTGCAGGCAGAGGTCAGGGAGAAGGAGCTGAGCGAGAGAGAACTGGAATGCAGCAAACTGGAAGAAAAGCTTACGGAAGATAAACAGGAACTGGCCAGGGGCAGAATGGAGTACCAGGAGGATCTGGAACGGCTCCGAGACTCTATGCGTAATTTGCAGAAGGAGAAAGAAAAGGTGGATCAGTTGCAGAAGAAGTATAAGAAGTATGAGAAGAATGAGAACGTACCCAACACTGCAACCTTTCCCTTGGAGAATGAACAGATACAGGTTAGGGCAATA